>NC_079225.1:8985822-9153322 GCF_029633865.1 Lampris incognitus | reverse complement strand
GTCTGCAATGCACAAAAAACCTGACCTCCCCGAAAGAAACTAGTCCCATTCAAACAGAGGTTATAACGCTTCATACACCCCCAAAAGTACCGAAGTGGCGCAAAAGTAGAGGCCCTAATTGGTAATTTTGCACACAAAAAATGAGCCAAACTTTAGCATTAGTAACTCGTGTGTCCATTTCCTGTCCCCTCTCATTTCTGAGAAGAGTAGTGACCCGGCGAACTGAAGTTATCCTCGCACCCTCTGCCGCTGACCCTGAAAAATGACTTCCCACATTAGCCGCACCGCTTCCGGTGTGGAAAGATGGCGGTGCAAATTGGTGTTTCCAGCGGCCTCACACAGCACCGTTGGCGAATATTTTTTTTCCTAGGACGGGTCCGGAAAGTTCCCGCCCTCAGGCGCTAGGATTGGCCAGGTCTGCCTGTCAGTCAAGGCCGATGCAAACGCACAACAACCCTAGCCCTAACCCTAGCCACGTTCGCTAGCTGACTGTTAGCCATTAGCCACGTTTGCAACCAAGCTACCTGTGCCAACTTAACTGCGTGTGTACGGTAAGCGAATATTTTTTTCCTAAGATGAATCCAGAGCTGACCGACAGGCGGATCTGGCCAACCCTTGCGCCTGAGTGCGGGAACTTTCCGGATTAATCCTAGGAAAAAAATATTGGCGTACCGTCCATGCAGTGTCTTTGTCCACGTCTGAGTCTAAGTTAGTCTTGGTTTGATGGCTGGGAGAGCTGGTGCTGGATCGGCAGGGAGAGCTTGGTCTGCTGCGTCCTGTGGGCCCAGGGACCACGGCCCTGCCTGGAGCTGTGTCCGAAGAGGAAACACCGAGGGCGGTCTGACGGGATGCGGAAGTGGGGCAGGCTAAGCTAACAGCTAGCACATGCAGACCGGCAGTTCCAACAGTCATCCTGGCTGGTGTTCACTCTCCTGGACAGTTATTTTATTTATTTATTTATTTATTTATTTTAGTGTGGATATGTGTGTTAGCTTGGATATGTGTGTTAGTGTGGTTATGTGTGTTAGTTTGGATATGTGTTAGTGTGGATATGTGTGTTAGTGTGGGTATGTGTGTTAGTGTGGATATGTGTGTTAGTGTGGATATGTGTGCTAGCTTGGATATGTGTGTTAGTGTGGTTATGTGTGTTAGTTTGGATATGTGTTAGTGTGGATATGTGTGTTAGTGTGGATACGTGTGTTAGTGTGGATACGTGTGTTAGTGTGGGTACGTGTGTTAGTGTGGATATGTGTGTTCTTGTAGTTCCTGTAGTTTTTGGATATGTGTTTGTGTCTTTGTGTTGCGCTGTTGTGGGCTGTTGTGAGCTGCTGTGGGTTACTGTGAGCTACTGTGGGCTACTGTGGGCTGATGTGGGCTGATGTGGGCTGTTGGGGGCTGAAGGGGGGTGATGTGGGCTGCTGTGGGCTGATGTGGGCTGGGGGAATCCATGTTTCGTTTCATTCCGTGTGTGAAAGTGGATGAAATGAGATGGCAGAGGAAGTGATTCTGGTTCTCAGCTCTGGTCTTACACGGCTCACTTTAACAACGTGGTGCTTTGTCATTTTAAATGGACATAATTGGGGGCATAATTGACACGACGCGGTGGTGCAGTGGTTAGCGCAGTCACCTCACAGCAAGAAGGTCCTGGGTTCGAGCCCCGGGGTAGTCCAACCTTGGGGGTTGTCCCGGGTCGTCCTCTGTGTGGAGTTTGCATGTTCTCCCCAGGTCTGCGTGGGTTTCCTCCGGGGGTCCGGTTTCCTCCCACAGTCCAAAGACGTGTAGGTCCCGATGTGTGTGTGTGATGGTCTGGTGGCCTGTCCAGGGTGTCCCCTCATCTGCCTTCCAGTGACTGCTGGGATAGGCTCCAGCACCCCTGAGAGCAGGATAAGCGGTTTGGATAATGGATGGGTAATTGGAAGCCCCGGTGACTCCCCTGGTAGAGGGCTGAGTCCTTACCGCAGCGGCCTGGGTTCGAGTCTGGCCCGGGCCCTTTGCTGCATGTCCTCCCCTGCCTTTCCCGTCTCTCTCTACTGTCACTGTTCAAATAAAGCAGAAAGTCATCTTAAATGGACATGATTATTTATGGTCTGCTAACACCCAAGCCACCAACTTCAGCAGGAATGTATGCAGGGATAGCTAACATCCCATCTCTCTCTCTCTCTCTCTCTCTCTCTCTCTCTCTCTCTCTTTCTCTCTCCCCCCTAACCAAGGGATCCAAGACATCTCGTTGGGCTGACCCGGATCACTTTGCCCAGCGCCAGACATGCATGAATGCCTTCAGCAGCTGGCTTGGCTTCATGCCTCTGGTCCACTCCCAGATGAGACTGGACCCCGTGTTGTTCCGGGACCAGGTGTCCATCTTGAGGAAGAAGTACAGAGACATCGAGAGACTGTGACCGCACCGACTCACTGTGGAAGAAGAACTCTGTTGTGTGTGTGTGTGTGTGTGTGTGTCTGCCAGCTGTGAGAGGTTATGATGACACTAATCACACCATAGACGACGTATTCGTGAGGCCGTTAAGTAATAAAGATGGATGGGTTACATAAATAAAACTACACACACGCACTCGTGTCAGGATGCCATGCGAATAGACACACAAACCACCTGAAAATACAACACTGAATCACATATTTTGTAAGCCTCAAACAGTGCAGGGGAACGTGTGTGCATTGTTGACGACGGTGAGTGAGTGTGCATACTTGAATCCATGATGACATACAAACTCCCACGTGAATAATGACTGCATGGGTCCTCATGCGGCGAGGCCTGCACACGTGGATGCAGGGCTCCTCCATCCTGACCTTAGGCATCATGCAGCGAGGCCTGCACACGTGGATGCAGGGCTCCTCCATCCTGACCTTAGTCATCATGCGGCGAGGCCTGCACACATGGATGCAGGGCTCCTCCATCCTCACCTTAGGCATCATGCAGCGAGGCCTGCACACATGGATGCAGGGCTCCTCCATCCTGACCTTAGCCATCATGCAGCGAGGCCTGCACACATGGATGCAGGGCTCCTCCATCCTGACCTTAGGCATCATGCGGCGAGGCCTGCACACGTGGATGCAGGGCTCCTCCATCCTGACCTTAGGGCATCATGCGGCGAGGCCTGCACACGTGGATGCAGGGCTCCTCCATCCTGACCTTAGGCATCATGCAGTGAGGCCTGCACACATGGATGCAGGGCTCCTCCATCCTCATCTTAGGCATCATGCAGTGAGGCCTGCACACATGGATGCAGGGCTCCTCCATCCTGACCTTAGCCATCATGCAGTGAGGCCTGCACACGTGGATGCAGGGCTCCTCCATCCTGACCTTAGCCATCATGCAGCGAGGCCTGCACACATGGATGCAGGGCTCCTCCATCCTGACCTTAGGCATCATGCGGCGAGGCCTGCACACGTGGATGCAGGGCTCCTCCATCCTGACCTTAGGGCATCATGCAGTGAGGCCTGCACACGTGGATGCAGGGCTCCTCCATCCTGACCTTAGCCATCATGCAGCGAGGCCTGCACACATGGATGCAGGGCTCCTCCATCCTGACCTTAGCCATCATGCGGCGAGGCCTGCACACATGGATGCAGGGCTCCTCCGTCCTCACCTTAGCCATCATGCGGCGAGGCCTGCACACATGGATGCAGGGCTCCTCCATCCTGACCTTAGGCATCATGCAGTGAGGCCTGCACACATGGATGCAGGGCTCCTCCATCCTGACCTTAGCCATCATGCGGTGAGGCCTGCACACATGGATGCAGGGCTCCTCCGTCCTGACCTTAGCCATCATGCGGCGAGGCCTGCACACATGGATGCAGGGCTCCTCCATCCTGACCTTAGTCATCATGCGGCGAGGCCTGCACACGTGGATGCAGGGCTCCTCCATCCTGACCTTAGGCATCATGCAGCGAGGCCTGCACACATGGATGCAGGGCTCCTCCATCCTGACCTTAGTCATCATGCGGCGAGGCCTGCACACGTGGATGCAGGGCTCCTCCATCCTGACCTTAGCCATCATGCAGTGAGGCCTGCACACATGGATGCAGGGCTCCTCCATCCTGACCTTAGCCATCATGCAGTGAGGCCTGCACACGTGGATGCAGGGCTCCTCCATCCTGACCTTAGCCATCATGCAGTGAGGCCTGCACACATGGATGCAGGGCTCCTCCATCCTGACCTTAGCCATCATGCAGTGAGGCCTGCACACGTGGATGCAGGGCTCCTCCATCCTGACCTTAGGAATCATGCGGCGAGGCCTGCACACGTGGATGCAGGGCTCCTCCATCCTGACCTTAGGCATCATGCAGTGAGGCCTGCACACATGGATGCAGGGCTCCTCCATCCTCACCTTAGGCATCATGCAGTGAGGCCTGCACACATGGATGCAGGGCTCCTCCGTCCTGACCTTAGGCATCATGCAGCGAGGCCTGCACACATGGATGCAGGGCTCCTCCATCCTCACCTTAGGAATCATGCAGTGAGGCCTGCACACGTGGATGCAGGGCTCCTCCATCCTGACCTTAGGCATCATGCAGCGAGGCCTGCACACGTGGATGCAGGGCTCCTCCATCCTGACCTTAGGCATCATGTGGTGAGGCCTGCACACGTGGATGCAGGGCTCCTCCATCCTGACCTTAGGCATCATGCAGCGAGGCCTGCACACATGGATGCAGGGCTCCTCCATCCTGACCTTAGCCATCATGCGGCGAGGCCTGCACACATGGATGCAGGGCTCCTCCATCCTGACCTTAGGCATCATGCAGCGAGGCCTGCACACGTGGATGCAGGGCTCCTCCATCCTGACCTTAGCCATCATGCGGCGAGGCCTGCACACATGGATGCAGGGCTCCTCCATCCTGACCTTAGGCATCATGCGGCGAGGCCTGCACACGTGGATGCAGGGCTCCTCCATCCTCACCTTAGGAATCATGCAGTGAGGCCTGCACACGTGGATGCAGGGCTCCTCCATCCTGACCTTAGGCGGAAGTGCTGCATGGTTGGTAGAAAGCGTACTAAGACTGTTGTATGAGGACCTGCGAAGCGGGACCCCTCCAGGCCCAGAAACCTCAAGAGACATTTTATGGTGTAAGTTTGGGCAGAAGGACTACAGAGATACAGTAAATATGGCCAGGAGGCTGAAGAAGACATGTTTGGTCTAAACGCCGAGGAGGAGGTGAGGTGGTCTAGCTGCTCCCCCAGCACCCAGGGACGAGGGCAATGTGTCTGTGGTATTTTGCTGTGGCTTTTCAGTCACGTGTCTTGTCTGTACGATGAAGTAATGACAAAATAGAAATAAAGATATGTTGCATCATGAGGCAGAAAGGCTGCGACTCGGCTTCCTTCCTTACCCGGTGTGCGCCTCCCTTTCTTTTTTCCTGCCCTCTCTCTGCCCTCACATCTGCCCTCCTGCTCTCACTCGCCCCTGTTTCTCAGGACTCTGTCCTCTATGCAGACTTGACTGGACTTCTTCTAATGTCGTTTACAACACGTGTGCAAGACCAGTTGCTCCGAGCTGGAGCGTAGACACAACCTCACACACACACACACACACACGCACACATACACACATTTTCATGCACACACACACATATATACACACACATACACACATTTTCATGCACACACACACACACAGAAATATATATATATATATATATATATATATACAATTTTCATGCACACACACACACTATATACGCACACACACATTTTCATGTGCACACATTGTCATGCAAACAAACACATTTTCATGCACATACACACATTTTCATGCACTGTACACATACGTTTTCATGCGCACACACACACACACACACACACACACAAACACTTAAACACATTTTCATGCATACACACACACACAGACACACACACACACACACAGCCTTTTCATGTACCTGAGGGGCATATGACCACAGAGGAGGGGACCAACCTTTCCATGAAACTCCCTCTTCTCTCCTTCCGTCTCTCTCCATTTCTCCCACCCCTCATCTAAGAAACCATCCCTGTCTCCAACTCTCGTCCCTCCATTCTGCCCCTCGTCTTTCTCTGCTAAACCCCCACCTTACCTCTATCCTACCATCTACTCCGCCGTTCCTGCACCTCCCCACCGAGCATTTCCCTTTACCTGAGCAGCACGGTGGTGCAGTGGTTAGCGTGATCGCCTCCCAGCGAGAAGGTCCTGGGTTCGAGCCCCGGGGTAGTCCAACCTTGGGGGCCATCCCGGGTCGTCCTCTGTGGGGAGTTTGCATGTTCTCCCCATGTCTGCTTGGGATTCATTCCTTCCACAGTCCAAACACAGGTAGGTCAGGTGAATTGGCTTTACTAAATTGTCCCTCTAGATGTGTGTGTGTGTGTGTGTGTGTGTGTGTGTGTGTGTGTGTGTGTGTGTGTGTGTGTGTGTGTGTGTGTGTGTGTGTGTGTGTGTGTGTGTGTGTGTGTGTGTGTGTGTGTGTGTGTCGGCCCTGTGATGGCCTGTCCAGGGTGTCTCCCCGCCTCCTGCCCAATGACTGCTGGGATAGGCTCCAGCATCCCTGTGACCCTGAGAGCAGGATAAGTGGTTCAGATAATGAATGGATGGATGTTCCTTTACCGCTTCCCTTTCCTGTCCTCTTCTCATAAACATGAACCCACACCTCCCTATCATTTACTTTAGTTTGCCCTCCTCCTCGTCTCCCCTCCCCAACTTCTGTTCTCACCAAGACATGATCCAATAAGGACTGTGTTTACATGTTCTCACAGAGACATGATCCAATAAGGACTGTGTTTACATGTTCTCACAGAGACATGGTCCAATAAGGACTGTGTTTACATGTTCTCACACAGAGACATGGTCCAATAAGGACTGTGTTTACATGTTCTCACAGAGACATGGTCCAATAAGGACTGTGTTTACATGTTCTCCCAGAGACATGGTCCAATAAGGACTGTGTTTACATGTTCTCCCAGAGACATGATCCAATAAGGACTGTGTTTACATGTTCTCACACAGAGACATGGCCCAATAAGGACTGTGTTTACATGTTCTCACAGAGACATGATCCAATAAGGACTGTGTTTACATGTTCTCCCAGAGACATGATCCAATAAGGACGGTGTTTACATGTTCTCACACAGACATGATCCAATAAGGACTGTGTTTACATGTTCTCACACAGAGACATGGTCCAATAAGGACTGTGTTTACATGTTCTCACACAGAGACATGGTCCAATAAGGACTGTGTTTACATGTTCTCACAGAGACATGATCCAATAAGGACTGTGTTTACATGTTCTCATAGAGACATGGTCCAATAAGGACTGTGTTTACATGTTCTCCCAGAGACATGATCCAATAAGGACTGTGTTTACATGTTTTCACAGAGACATGGTCCAATAAGGACTGTGTTTACATGTTCTCCCAGAGACATGATCCAATAAGGACTGTGTTTACATGTTTTCACAGAGACATGGTCTAATAAGGACTGTGTTTACATGTTCTCACACAGACATGATCCAATAAGGACTGTGTTTACATGTTCTCACACAGAGACATGGTCCAATAAGGACTGTGTTTACATGTTCTCACACAGACATGATCCAATAAGGACTGTGTTTACATGTTCTCCCAGAGACAGGGTCCAATAAGGACTGTGTTTACATGTTCTCACACAGACATGATCCAATAAGGACTGTGTTTACATGTTCTCACACAGAGACAAGGCCCAATAAGGACTGTGTTTATATGTTCTCCCAAAGACATGGTCCAATAAGGACTGTGTTTACATGTTCTCATAGAGACATGATCCAATAAGGGCTGTGTTTACATGTTCTCACACAGACATGGTCCAATAAGGACTGTGTTTACATGTTCTCCCAGAGACATGATCCAATAAGGACTGTGTTTACATGTTCTCCCAGAGACATGATCCAATAAGGACGGTGTTTACATGTTCTCACACAGAGACATGGTCCAATAAGGACTGTGTTTACATGTTCTCACACAGAGACATGGTCCAATAAGGACTGTGTTTACATGTTCTCACAGAGACATGATCCAATAAGGACTGTGTTTACATGTTCTCATAGAGACATGGTCCAATAAGGACTGTGTTTACATGTTCTCCCAGAGACATGATCCAATAAGGACTGTGTTTACATGTTTTCACAGAGACATGGTCCAATAAGGACTGTGTTTACATGTTCTCCCAGAGACATGATCCAATAAGGACTGTGTTTACATGTTTTCACAGAGACATGGTCTAATAAGGACTGTGTTTACATGTTCTCCCAGAGACATGATCCAATAAGGACTGTGTTTACATGTTCTCACACAGAGACATGGTCCAATAAGGACTGTGTTTACATGTTCTCACACAGACATGATCCAATAAGGACTGTGTTTACATGTTCTCCCAGAGACAGGGTCCAATAAGGACTGTGTTTACATGTTCTCACACAGACATGATCCAATAAGGACTGTGTTTACATGTTCTCACACAGAGACATGATCCAATAAGGACTGTGTTTACATGTTCTCACACAGAGACATGGGTCCAATAAGGACTGTGTTTACATGTTCTCATAGAGACATGATCCAATAAGGGCTGTGTTTACATGTTCTCACAAAGAGACATGGTCCAATAAGGACTGTGTTTACATGTTCTCACACAGAGACATGGTCCAATAAGGACTGTGTTTACATGTTCTCACACAGAGACATGATCCAATAAGGACTGTGTTTACATGTTCTCACAAAGAGACATGGTCCAATAAGGACTGTGTTTACATGTTCTCATACAGACATGATCCAATAAGGACTGTGTTTACATGTTCTCACAGAGACATGATCCAATAAGGACTGTGTTTACATGTTCTCACACAGAGACATGGTCCAATAAGGACTATGTTTACATGTTCTCACACACAGACATGGTCCAATAAGGACTGTGTTTACATGTTCTCACACAGAGACATGATCCAATAAGGACTGTGTTTACATGTTCTCCCAGAGACATGATCCAATAAGGACTGTGTTTACATGTTCTCACACAAATACGATCCAATAAGGACTGTGTTTACATGTTCTCACACAGACATGGTCCAATAAGGACTGTGTTTACATGTTCTCACACAGAGACATGGTCCAATAAGGACTGTGTTTACATGTTCTCACAGAGAGACATGGTCCAATAAGGACTGTGTTTACATGTTCTCACACAGACATGGTCCAATAAGGACTGTGTTTACATGTTCTCACACAGAGACATGGTCCAATAAGGACTGTGTTTACATGTTCTCACAGAGACATGGTCCAATAAGGACTGTGTTTACATGTTCTCACAGAGACATGGCCCAATAAGGACTGTGTTTACATGTTCTCCCAGAGACATGGTCCAATAAGGACTGTGTTTACATGTTCTCACACAAATACGATCCAATAAGGACTGTGTTTACATGTTCTCACAGAGACATGGTCCAATAAGGACTGTGTTTACATGTTCTCACACAGACATGGTCCAATAAGGACTGTGTTTACATGTTCTCACAGAGTGTTTGTGTGTTTACATGTGTGTTTACATGTTCTCACACAGACATGGTCCAATAAGGACTGTGTTTACATGTTCTCCCAGAGACATGATCCAATAAGGACTGTGTTTACATGTTCTCACACAGACATGGTCCAATAAGGACTGTGTTTACATGTTCTCACACAGACATGATCCAATAAGGACTGTGTTTACATGTTTTCACAGAGACATGGTCCAATAAGGACTGTGTTTACATGTTCTCACACAGACATGATCCAATAAGGACTGTGTTTACCTGTTCTCACACAGACATGATCCAATAAGGACTGTGTTTACATGTTCTCATACAGACATGATCCAATAAGGACTGTGTTTACATGTTCTCCCAGAGACATGATCCAATAAGGACTGTGTTTACATGTTCTCATAGAGACATGATCCAATAAGGACTGTGTTTACATGTTCTCACAGAGACATGATCCAATAAGGACTGTGTTTACATGTTCTCACACAGAGACTTGGCCCAATAAGGACTGTGTTTACATGTTCTCACACAGACATGATCCAATAAGGACTGTGTTTACATGTTCTCACACAGAGACATGGCCCAATAAGGACTGTGTTTACATGTTCTCACACAGACATGATCCAATAAGGACTGTGTTTACATGTTCTCACACAGAGACATGGCCCAATAAGGACTGTGTTTACATGTTCTCACACAGAGACATGATCCAATAAGGGCTGTGTTTACATGTTCTCACAGAGACATGGTCCAATAAGGACTGTGTTTACATGTTCTCCCAGAGACATGATCCAATAAGGACTGTGTTTACATGTTCTCACACAGACATGATCCAATAAGGACTGTGTTTACATGTTCTCCCAGAGACATGATCCAATAAGGACTGTGTTTACATGTTCTCCCAGAGACATGGTCCAATAAGGACTGTGTTTACATGTTCTCCCACAGACATGGTCCAATAAGGACTGTGTTTACATGTTCTCCCAGAGACATGATCCAATAAGGACTGTGTTTACATGTTCTCACACAGACATGATCCAATAAGGACTGTGTTTACATGTTTTCCCAGAGACATGATCCAATAAGGACTGTGTTTACATGTTCTCCCAGAGACATGGTCCAATAAGGACTGTGTTTACATGTTCTCACACAGACATGATCCAATAAGGACTGTGTTTACATGTTCTCATAGAGACATGATCCAATAAGGACTGTGTTTACATGTTCTCCCAGAGACATGATCCAATAAGGACTGTGTTTACATGTTCTCACACAGAGACATGGTCCAATAAGGACTGTGTTTACATGTTCTCACACAGAGACATGGTCCAATAAGGACTGTGTTTACATGTTCTCATAGAGACATGATCCAATAAGGACTGTGTTTACATGTTCTCCCAGAGACATGATCCAATAAGGACTGTGTTTACATGTTCTCCCAGAGACATGGTCCAATAAGGACTGTGTTTACATGTTCTCCCACAGACATGGTCCAATAAGGACTGTGTTTACATGTTCTCCCAGAGACATGATCCAATAAGGACTGTGTTTACATGTTCTGACACAGACATGATCCAATAAGGACTGTGTTTACATGTTTTCACAGAGACATGGTCCAATAAGGACTGTGTTTACCTGTTCTCACACAGACATGATCCAATAAGGACTGTGTTTACATGTTCTCATAGAGACATGATCCAATAAGGACTGTGTTTACATGTTCTCACACAGACATGATCCAATAAGGACTGTGTTTACATGTTCTCCCAGAGACATGATCCAATAAGGACTGTATTTACATGTTCTCACAGAGACATGATCCAATAAGGACTGTGTTTACATGTTCTCCCAGAGACATGGTCCAATAAGGACTGTGTTTACATGTTCTCCCAGAGACATGGTCCAATAAGGACTGTGTTTACATGTTCTCACACAGACATGATCCAATAAGGACTGTGTTTACATGTTCTCACACAGACATGATCCAATAAGGACTGTGTTTACATGTTCTCACACAGACATGGTCCAATGAGGACTGTGTTTACATGTTCTCACACAGACATGATCCAATAAGGACCGTGTTTACATGTTCTCATAGAGACATGATCCAATAAGGACTGTGTTTACATGTTCTCCCAGAGACATGGTCCAATAAGGACTGTGTTTACATGTTCTCCCAGAGACATGGTCCAATAAGGACTGTGTTTACATGTTCTCACACAGAGACATGGCCCAATAAGGACTGTGTTTACATGTTCTCCCAGAGACATGATCCAATAAGGACTGTGTTTACATGTTCTCACACAGACATGATCCAATAAGGACTGTGTTTACATGTTCTCACAGAGACATGATCCAATAAGGACTGTATTTACATGTTCTCACAGAGACATGATCCAATAAGGACTGTGTTTACATGTTCTCCCAGAGACATGGTCCAATAAGGACTGTGTTTACATGTTCTCCCAGAGACATGGTCCAATAAGGACTGTGTTTACATGTTCTCACACAGACATGATCCAATAAGGACTGTGTTTACATGTTCTCCCAGAGACATGGTCCAATAAGGACTGTGTTTACATGTTCTCACACAGACATGATCCAATAACGACTGTGTTTACATGTTCTCACACAGACATGGTCCAATGAGGACTGTGTTTACATGTTCTCACACAGACATGATCCAATAAGGACCGTGTTTACATGTTCTCATAGAGACATGATCCAATAAGGACTGTGTTTACATGTTCTCCCAGAGACATGGTCCAATAAGGACTGTGTTTACATGTTCTCCCAGAGACATGGTCCAATAAGGACTGTGTTTACATGTTCTCACACAGACATGATCCAATAAGGACTGTGTTTACATGTTCTCACACAGACATGATCCAATAAGGACTGTGTTTACATGTTCTCCCAGAGACATGGTCCAATAAGGACTGTGTTTACATGTTCTCCCAGAGACATGGTCCAATAAGGACTGTGTTTACATGTTCTCACACAGAGACATGATCCAATAAGGACTGTGTTTACATGTTTTCACAGAGACATGATCCAATAAGGACTGTGTTTACATGTTCTCACACAGAGACATGGCCCAATAAGGACTGTGTTTACATGTTCTCACACAGACATGATCCAATAAGGACTGTGTTTACATGTTCTCATAGAGACATGATCCAATAAGGACTGTGTTTACATGTTCTCCCAGAGACATGGTCCAATAAGGACTGTGTTTACATGTTCTCCCAGAGACATGGTCCAATAAGGACTGTGTTTACATGTTCTCACACAGACATGATCCAATAAGGACTGTGTTTACATGTTCTCACAGAGACATGGTCCAATAAGGACTGTGTTTACATGTTCACACAGAGACATGGTCCAATAAGGACTGTGTTTACATGTTCTCACACAGACATGATCCAATAAGGACTGTGTTTACATGTTCTCACACAGACATGATCCAATAAGGACTGTGTTTACATGTTCTCATAGAGACATGATCCAATAAGGACTGTGTTTACATGTTCTCACACAGACATGATCCAATAAGGACTGTGTTTACATGTTCTCCCAGAGACATGATCCAATAAGGACTGTGTTTACATGTTCTCCCAGAGACATGGTCCAATAAGGACTGTGTTTACATGTTCTCCCAGAGACATGATCCAATAAGGACTGTGTTTACATGTTCTCACAGAGACATGGTCCAATAAGGACTGTGTTTACATGTTCTCACAGAGACATGATCCAATAAGGACTGTGTTTACATGTTCTCACACAGACATGATCCAATAAGGACTGTGTTTACATGTTCTCCCAGAGACATGATCCAATAAGGACTGTGTTTACATGTTCTCACACAGAGACATGGTCCAATAAGGACTGTGTTTACATGTTCTCACACAGAGACATGATCCAATAAGGACTGTGTTTACATGTTCTCCCAGAGACATGGTCCAATAAGGACTGTGTTTACATGTTCTCACACAGAGACATGATCCAATAAGGACTGTGTTTACATGTTCTCACACAGAGACATGATCCAATAAGGACTGTGTTTACATGTTCTCCCAGAGACATGGTCCAATAAGGACTGTGTTTACATGTTCTCACAGAGACATGATCCAATAAGGACTGTGTTTACATGTTCTCCCAGAGACATGATCCAATAAGGACTGTGTTTACATGTTCTCACAAAGAGACATGGTCCAATAAGGACTGTGTTTACATGTTCTCACACAGACATGATCCAATAAGGACTGTGTTTACATGTTCTCACACAGACATGGTCCAATAAGGACTGTGTTTACATGTTCTCACACAGACATGGTCCAATGAGGACTGTGTTTACATGTTCTCACACAGACATGGTCCAATGAGGACTGTGTTTAAATGTTCTCACACAGACATGGTCCAATGAGGACTGTGTTTACATGTTCTCACACAGACATGGTCCAATAAGGACTGTGTTTACATGTTCTCACACAGAGACATGGGTCCAATAAGGACTGTGTTTACATGTTCTCACACAGACATGGTCCAATGAGGACTGTGTTTACATGTTCTCACACAGACATGATCCAATAAGGACTGTGTTTACATGTTCTCACACAGAGACATGGGTCCAATAAGGACTGTGTTTACATGTTCTCACACAGACATGGTCCAATGAGGACTGTGTTTACATGTTCTCACACAGAGACATGGGTCCAATAAGGACTGTGTTTACATGTTCTCACAGAGAGACATGATCCAATAAGGACTGTGTTTACATGTTCTCCCAGAGACATGATCCAATAAGGACTGTGTTTACATGTTCTCACACAGAGACATGGCCCAATAAGGACTGTGTTTACATGTTCTCACACAGAGACATGGCCCAATAAGGACTGTGTTTACATGTTCTCACACAGAGACATGGCCCAATAAGGACTGTGTTTACATGTTCTCACAGAGACATGATCCAATAAGGACTGTGTTTACATGTTCTCACACAGACATGGTCCAATAAGGACTGTGTTTACATGTTCTCACACAGAGACATGGTCCAATAAGGACTGTGTTTACATGTTCTCACACAGAGACATGGTCCAATAAGGACTGTGTTTACATGTTCTCACACAGAGACATGGGTCCAATTAGGGCTGTGTTTACATGTTCTCCCAGAGACATGATCCAATTAGGGCTGTGTTTACATGTTCTCCCAGAGACATGGTCCAATAAGGACTGTGTTTACATGTTCTCACACAGACACGATCTAGTACGGGACTGTCTTTGCCTGCACACCTTGTGACTGTTATTATCTAGAAATGAGACAAGCAAATTGAACAAAGCAGGGATCTCTTGTCCCAGGAAGCCCTGATCGTTAATAACCAAACCATTTTACTGGTTAGTCTTGACATCCTCTGTGAGTTCTGGTTCTATGGGATTGTTTCATAACATTGTGTTTATAATGGTAAACAGATGTATTCTGAAACTGAACTGTGTAAATCCAATATCATATAGGAACCTGATCAGGATGTTGTTATTCACAACCCTCTGTGCTTAGCACACTTCATTTAGATGCATATTGGCACTGCGATGGGAATAAATAATCCTGTTTTACCATATTTATTACCATCATTCACAACTTTAATAAAAACAATGATGTATTTCCCAGTGTTTCGTGCTGTTGCCAATGTAAATCGTTTAAAATGTAACTTGTAATTCATACTTAGCATTCAAACATAAGGACTCTTAACATACGTACACTGCAGAGAAAAGTTGGAGGTGGGAGCAACAATCCCAGTAAAAGCCTTTATAGGAACCCTTTAGTCGACGTTTACTCGTCTTTAAACTAGAACGACCGGGATTTCACTCCTACCTAAAACGACCATAAGCGGTCAAAATGACCGCCCACAGTTTTTAAACTCTATATTCTGTCAAGATGCATAACCAAATGATATATTGATGCGTTACATGTGTCAGAATGTCTGTTATGAAACTAACCGACATCAAAATTAACATTTTAACAACTTTAATACTATTTTTAAGCAATTTAAAATGGCCGCTGTCCAGCGCCTGTAAATACTGCAGCGCCTCGGTGGTAGTCATGGTGCGTCTGTAACCAGACATGTTGGACCTAATCACAAATCAAGTTTAGACTATTTCTCTGCACTGGAGGGCGCTAGTGTGTTTCTAGGACAGAGCAACGAACTTCACGAAGGAAATGACGCCACCAACACACGTCATAAATACTGACATGACGCGCACGATCACGCGCAAATTACAAGCCGTCATTTTGACCGCTCGTGTAGATCTTATCCTAACTTTTTTTTTTGTTCAATTGATCTAAAACTCATTTTAATGCAAATATATGCAATTTTAGGAGCATTCGGGGAGCGGCAGGTGTGTATCTTTTTTTCCCCACAAGTTATTAAACTTTGAAAATCCAAAACCGTCAAAATGACCGCCTTAGTCGTTCTAGTTGAATAATCAGGTGTAGTGATGAGTATAGTGCAAGTACAGTACAGTACAGATGGCAAGACTGAGATGGTGTGGACATGTGTGGAGGAGAGATGCTGGGTATATTGGGAGAAGGATGCTGAATATGGAGCTGCCAGGGAAGAGGAGAAGAGGAAGGCCAAAGAGGAGGTTTATGGATGTGGTGAGGGAGGACATGCAGGGGGCTGGTGTGACAGAGGAAGATGCAGAGGACAGGAAGAGATGGAGACGGATGATCCGCTGGGGCGACCCCTAACGGGAGCAGCCGAAAGTAGTAGCAGTAGTAGTAGCAGTAGTAGTAGTAGCAGTAGTAGTAGCAGTAGTAGTAGTAGCAGTAGTAGTAGCAGTAGTAGTAGTAGTAGTAGTTTAGTGATAAGTACAGTGCAGTTATAACATGATGCAGTCAGAACATTACTCTACGAGTCAAGGCTGTTTAGTAGGTCTATGAAGAGATGACTCTTTCCTTCTTTGGTGTCCCATACACCTTCCTTTTACCATTTGGTGTCCCATACACCTTCCTTTTACCATTTGGTGTCCCATACACCTTCCTTTTACTATTTGGTGCCCCATACACCTTCCTTTTACCATTTGGTGTCCCATACACCTTCCTTTTACCATTTGGTGTCCCATACACCTTCCTTTTACTATTTGGTGTCCCATACACCTTCCTTTTACCATTTAGTGTCCCATACACCTCCCTTTTACTATTTGGTGTCCCATACACCTTCCTTTTACCATTTGGTATCCAATACACCTTCCTTTTACCATTTGGTGTCCCATACACCTTCCTTTTACTATTTGGTGCCCCATACACCTTTCTTTTACTATTTGGTGTCCCATACACCTTCCTTTTACCATTTGGTGTCCCATACACCTTCCTTTTACTACTTGGCGCCCCATACACCTTCCTTTTACTATTTGGTGTCCCATACACCTTCCTTTTACCATTTGGTGCCCCATACACCTTCCTCTTGCTATTTGGTGTCCCATACACCTTCCTTTTACTACTGGTGCCCCATACACCTTCCTTTTACTATTTGGTGCCCCATACACCTTCCTTTTACCATTTGGTGTCCCATACACCTTCCTTTTACTATTTGGTGCCCCATACACCTTCCTTTTACCATTTGGTGTCCCATACACCTTCCTTTTACTATTTGGTGTCACATACACCTTCCTTTTACTATTTGGTGTCCAATACACCTTCCTTTTACTATTTGGTGTCCCATACACCTTCCTTTTACCATTTGGTGTCCCATACACCTTCCTTTTACTATTTGGTGCCCCATACACCTTCCTTTTACCATTTGGTGTCCCATACACCTTCCTTTTACCATTTGGTGTCCCATACACCTTCCTTTTACTACTGGTGCCCCATACACCTTCCTTTTACCATTTGGTGCCCCATACACCTTCCTCTTACTATTTGGTGTCCCATACACCTTCCTTTTACTACTGGTGCCCCATACACCTTCCTTTTACCATCTGGTGCCCCATACACCTTCCTTTTACTACTGGTGCCCCATACACCTTCCTTTTACTATTTGGTGTCCCATACACCTTCCTTTTACTACTGGTGCCCCATACACCTTCCTTTTACCATCTGGTGCCCCATACACCTTCATTTTACCATCTGGTGCCCCATACACCTTCCTTTTACTACTGGTGCCCCATACACCTTCCTTTTACTATTTGGTGTCCCATACACCTTCCTTTTACTACTGGTGCCCCATACACCTTCCTTTTACCATCTGGTGCCCCATACACCTTCCTTTTACCATCTGGTGCCCCATACACCTTCCTTTTACTTTTTGGCGTCCCATACACCTTCCTTTTACTATTTGGCGTCCCATACACCTTCCTTTTACTATTTGGCGTCCCATACACCTTCCTTTTACCATTTGGCGTCCCATACACCTTCCTTTTACCATCTGGTGCCCCATACACCTTCCTTTTACTATTTGGTGTCCCATACACCTTCCTTTTACTATTTGGCGTCCCATACACCTTCCTTTTACCATTTGGCATACCGATTATGGAGTGACTGGCAGAAAAGTGGGGAAGAAGTTTTTTTTTTCATTTTTATTTCAGTTTTGCTTCGGGGGAATTCTCTTGTCTTATGATGCATGATGATGGTTCCTGCAGCTTGCTATTGTGAGCGTGTGTGTGTGTGTGTGCGCGCACACAATGTGCACATACACACGTGCTGACGCCACATTTGTGCGCTGCAGACACGTTACGCGTGCACACAGCCCACACATGTGGTCATTAGGTACTACCGTGACTCCTGCCTATCACTTATAGGCAGGAGGTTCAGGAGGTTAGGTTTAGCCCCTAAAGTATGAGCTCACCACTGAAGAGCATCTGCTGTTCACGTCCCACTCCGCCCCCCCCCCCTCCCCTCCACACCTCCGCCTGTCTACCGCAGGTTCTTAACGTTCTCTCTCCCCCTCCGAGCACCCTCATTCATCAGCTCCTCAAACTACTCCTTCCACCTCCTCAGCACACTCTCCTCGCCAATCGGTACAAGTCTATCTCTCTGACTAGCCCGCTTCTTCTCCGCCAACCTCTTCTTCTTTATACCTTGTTGTACTTCCTCATTCCACCAGCAGGCGAGGAAGTCAGTGTCAAAGTGTTTTGCACTTTAGTGTTGTAATGACAATACAATGCTAACAGCTGTTAGCATGTCACTCTTGCCTTTTTTTTTCCTTTACTTACAGCAGAGAGAAATACATGTGGGAAAAAGCCAACATAGCCAAAAAGAGTTCATATATATATATATATATATATATATATATATATATATATATATATATATATATATATATATATATATATATATATATATATATATGCAAACAAAATATTTTTGGGAAATTCGCTGTGTTTGATTTTGGTCCTTTTTTTCCTGTCTTCGGTCTGCTTAAGTCCGGCAGTCTGTTTCTCTGCCTGTCAGTCCATCAGGTCTGCTTAAGTCCGGCAGTCTGTTTCTCTGTATGTCAGTCCATCAGGTCTGCTTAAGTCCGGCAGTCTTTTCCTCTCTCTGTCAGTCCATCAGGTCTGCTTAAGTCCGGTAGTCTGTTTCTCTGTATGTCAGTCCATCAGGTCTGCTTAAGTCCGGCAGTCTTTTCCTCTCTCTGTCAGTCCATCAGGTCTGCTTAAGTCCGGTAGTCTGTTTCTCTGTCTGTCAGTCCATCAGGTCTGCTTAAGTCCGGCAGTCTGTTTCTCTGTCTGTCAGTCCATCAGGTCTGCTTAAGTCCGGCAGTCTGTTTCTCTGCCTGTCAGTCCATCAGGTCTGCTTAAGTCCGGCAGTCTGTTTCTCTGCCTGTCAGTCCATCAGGTCTGCTTAAGTCCGGCAGTCTGTTTCTCTGCCTGTCACTCCATCAGGTCTGCTTAAGTCCGGCAGTCTGTTTCTCTGCCTGTCAGTCCATCAGGTCTGCTTAAGTCCGGCAGTCTGTTTCTCTGCCTGTCAGTCCATCAGGTCTGCTTAAGTCCGGCAGTCTGTTTCTCTGCCTGTCAGTCCATCAGGTCTGCTTAAGTTCGGCAGTCTGTTTCTCTGTATGTCAGTCCATCAGGTCTGCTTAAGTCCGGCAGTCTGTTTCTCTGCCTGTCAGTCCATCAGGTCTGCTTAAGTCCGGCAGTCTGTTTCTCTGTATGTCAGTCCATCAGGTCTGCTTAAGTCCGACAGTCTTTTCCTCTCTCTGTCAGTCCATCAGGTCTGCTTAAGTCCGGTAGTCTGTTTCTCTGTATGTCAGTCCATCAGGTCTGCTTAAGTCCGGCAGTCTTTTCCTCTCTCTGTCAGTCCATCAGGTCTGCTTAAGTCCGGTAGTCTGTTTCTCTGTCTGTCAGTCCATCAGGTCTGCTTAAGTCCCGCAGTCTGTTTCTCTGTCTGTCAGTCCATCAGGTCTGCTTAAGTCCGGCAGTCTGTTTCTCTGCCTGTCAGTCCATCAGGTCTGCTTAAGTCCGGCAGTCTGTTTCTCTGCCTGTCAGTCCATCAGGGGTAGTCTGTTTCTCTGTCTGTCAGTCCATCAGGTCTGCTTAAGTCCCGCAGTCTGTTTCTCTGTCAGTCAGTCCATCAGGTCTGCTTAACTCGCTCTCTCCTTTCCTTTCATGCCTCCTTCTCAGGCTCTCAGCACCCCACCCCCCACCCCCGCGCGCCTCCATTCATTACGGCTCTATCACGGTGCTCCTGTGCCTTCGCGAGACACAACCGCATGAATAAATCATCCGCAGCCCCGCTGCCTTTGATTCATACAGTATGGGAAATTATTCCATTTCTTCATGAGGGAGAGTGCATTGATTTTGTATGACCCTAAACAGTTCCCGTGGTTATGGAACTGAAATTGATCAGCTCGGAGTGATGATGAAAGGACGCGCGCGCGCGCGCGTGTGTTTGGGGGCGGGGGGTAAATTACCAAATATTCAAATATCAACCCCTCCTACTCCATCTCTTCCCCTAACCCTCTCCCTACTCGGCCTTGTCAAATATCCATGACCAAATGGACTTATAATTGGAAGTCGGGGGCCCAGAAAGCCTCCTCGGTGGTCTGGATATTAGTTCTGCTGAGTTACGGGCTTGATTGCAGCAGCCGGGAAGGAGACGGGCTCTGCTGCGGCTGTTGAGTCTCCCTCGCCGTAATTGTGTGCGAGAAAATCATTAGATAAAGCCCATCACTGTTTTGATGGGACTTTCTCTTTCTCCCCCCCCCCCCCCTCTCTCTCTCTAGTTTCCTCTGCTTTTCAAAGCGTCGTGCTTTCTAGCTGTCTCTCACACGCACACACACGCATCTATTCTCCCCCTCCCACAATAATTTTCACGGCTGCTTGTCTCTTTACATTTGTCAAACTGGATTGTCAACCTGATGGTGTCATGGGTTAATAAGAGGGTGTGTATGTGTGTGTGTGTGGGGGGGGGGGGGTATGTTCATCTATGGCTTTTCGTGAGGTCTATTCTTCAAATCATCTTTTCACTAACAGACATTTGGCGAAATGACCATCAGAGACGCTTCGCTACAAGCAGGAACTGCAGGAGCTACTTGAGATGTCGCAAGTTACTCCTCTTGGTTGTGTTCCTTGGTGGAAGGGTGGTCAGAACATTCGCATTGCGGCGAACCCTTCTGCATCTTCAGCAGGTATCTCAGGGCCACAATCGTTTCGCCCCTTAGCCTGTACGCCTCGCCTGGGTGCGGCAACAAAGACCAAATTAGCCTTCACCTGCAGAAGGGTTCCAACTGCGGACTCTCATCAGCCGCATCCATCTTGAGCTGGTCTCAGCTGCCATGGCTATCTCACCGATGGCTTGCCACAGTGGTCTGGGTTCCAAACCCATCTTCTCTAGGGAATAGCGCACTGATGTTGCTGGGAAACCACGGCTGCCGACTTCGATGGGAAATAGGGTTGCGTACGATCCTTTGACGAGAGCTTCATCCATCAAGTCCTGGTACTTGGCTTCCTTCTGTTGGTGAAATTTGGCTAGCCTGTCCTCCCAGAGCACTGTGAGTTCGGCAACTAAGATAGTTTGTGTGCTCCTGGATAGAAGTGCCATGTCTGGTCGGAGTGAGTTTACCGCCACATCTTCAGGAAAGACAAGTCTCCTCTTCAGGTCCACTTGCATCTCCCAGTCGGAAGCTTGATGCAAAACGGAGCACGGGTTCTTGGCAGTTCTTCTTGCCCGAGGAGCCTTATCTCCTTCCCTTTGGAAACTGACAATTTCGGGTGGTAATGCCTGGTGTCCACTGGCTTTGACCCTCTGCAGGTCCGGCCATTTGGCAATTTCTGTAAGGATCTTGTCGTGCCTCCACCTGTATCGACCTTCTCCTAGAGCTTTGGGGCATCCAGCCAAGATGTGATTCAGGATTCAATCGGTTGCTCCACACTGCCTGCAGGATGGGGCGTCTTCTTTGCCCCAGAGCTTTAGATTGTTTGGAGTTGGCAAGAGGTCAGCCATGGCAAGCGGGAGGAAGGTCAACTTGCAGGACCATGATCGTTCGAGTGCCTGGTCCCACTGCACTGTCCCTGGCAGGTGAGCCCTGCCGCTTTTACGCTTCGGTCTTCTTCCAATGCCTCTTGGACCCTCTACACCACTAGTCCTCTCTTGCCTTTGACATTGGCCTTATTCCATTTCTTGGCGTTGTAGTTTCCAAGTCCTGGCCGTCCTTGACAGACTACCCCAACGATCTCCTGATGTTTCCAGCACGCTTCTGTTTCCCTCACTGCTTCCTGAGGCTTCCACTTCCTGCCACACTTATCGGTCTTGTTAGCATGTCTGACTTTCTCATCCTCAGACAGTAGCAGTGTATTGAATGCTCTTTCCTTGCTGGCTTTGAATTGTTCCACCACCGATGAGACTGGTAAATGGAGCTTGGACGTCTTGCTGTACAGGTTGCCTGAGCTGAAACCTGGAGGAACACCCAGCCATCTTCGCAAGAATTTGCTGCACAGTCTCCCCATTGGTTCCACTTGAGTCATGGGGAAGTGTTATAGCAGGAATGGACATTGTAATCTGGGTATGATGCCATACTGGAAGCACCACACCTTAAACCCTCCAAGCAGCTGGTTGTCGTCAGTTACTTTAAACCAGATGTTTAGTTGAGCCATGGTGTCTTTGAGGTTGCCGCTGTCCTTCAGGGTGCTGTCGTAATTCTTTCCAAGGCATCGGATTCCTTGTTCTTGAATCGTTGGAATCTCAACCCCTTGAATAATAAAGATGATTTTTTTTTTGTCAGCTTTCCTTTCAGGATTCTTAGGCTCCTAGATTTACCTGGGTTGAAATACATCCGAGACCATGTAGCCATCTTCTCAAGCAAGCTTAGGATCCACCGTGTTCCTTGGATCGATGGAGTCATCACAGTTATATCATCCATGAATGCTCTGCAGGCCGGATGTCTTATTCCACCATCCCCTTTTGGCCCTCTACATTGCATTCCTCCTGCCTTCAGTAGTAGGTTCATGGCAGCCACAAACAGGACCACTGATATTGTGCATCCTGCCATGATACCCTTCTCAAGCCTCTGCCATTTGGTGGTGACACTTCCCACAGTGAACCTCATTTTCAGCGAATCCATGTGTGACGTCACAAGCTTGACCGCTTCTGATGGTACTTGGTAGTACTCCGATGCATTTTGGATCAGCTGGTGAGGTAAACTTGGGTAGGCTTTGGCGAGGTCTAGCCATATGACTGAGAGTGTGCTGTTGTTGCTCTTTGCTTCCTTGAGGACATGGCTAATCACTGATGTATGCTCCAGACATCCTGAGTACCCCGGGACTCCTCCTTTCTGGACACTTATGTTAATGTACTGACAATGTACTCATTGGCGAGTAGATATTAATATAGACACCCACTCTTACAAAGAGTGTAAAAAGACCATATATACATAAAATGGTCAATTTCTGACCCATAGGTGGTGAATGTTGTAAACTGTTTGATTGCAAAGGGGATACCTATGGATCTATGAACGTTATCATGGAGAGAGGCCCATGTATCTTCAGAATCAGAATCATGTTTATTGGCCATGTAGGTTTGCACATATATGGAACGTGACTCTGGTTTGGTGGCTCTCTCGGTGTACTTAACACAGAATAACAACACTACAACACTACAACTATCTTCAGATACATACACAAAGATTGACTTATAAGGGTGAAATAAGAGGTGATAGAGTGCAGTGGTGCTGAGAATATGTCAGAGATGCTGAAATAGATGTTAGCAGGTTACTTACATACATGCCTGAGGTAGATGGACATGACATCTTGCAGATGAAGATCAGATAGGGTTGTGGGGACGGGAACTAAACCTGTCTCCTGTCCAAGACGGTGCTTGTTGGCATGATGATGTGCTCCTTCACTTGGTTTAATCACTCGATGGCTGTGCTGAAGGTTAAATGTCTAAACCGACGTTTCCCAACCCAGTCCTCAAGGAACCCCTCTCCTGCAGATTTTCATTGTAACCCTGCATAGGTAGCCCTGCTTGTACTTATTCAACCAATCATCTCACAGCACTTAATTATGCAAGGTGTGCAACTTCTGACGTAATTCATTGCTGATTGGTTGAATAACTACAAACGGGGTTTGCAAAGAAAATCTGCAGGATAGGGGTTCCTTGAGTACTGGGTTGGGAAACACTGGTCTAAACAGCCCATTGGTTTGCTGGTTGGCTTTGCTGTCTGACTGACTAGCTTGTCGTTAGGCTTGTGCAGGCTGAGCAACTGGCAGGCTGCAAGACTAAATATCTCAATGCGTGATTAAAAAAAATGAATTTCTGGCTGATCATGAGCATGTTGCTTACATTGATCATTTGACGAGAGGACAGGAGAACTGTTCCCAGTCGGGATACAAGTCGCAGGGCAACCGATTTATTTGGACAGGGATCAGCTGACTCTCTAGTACGAAACCTTGATGCATTGTTATGGAGAAACACATACGCACACACTCTCTCTCACTCACTCACTCTCTCTCTCTCTCTCTCTCTCTCTCTCTCTCTCTCTCTCTCTCTCTCTCTCTCACACACACACACACACACACACACACACACACACACACACACACACACACACACACACACACACACACACACAAAGCCAGCTTCCTGTGGGCTAAGTGTTAGGAAATGAGATGTGGATCAGGAAACCAGAAAGTTGAATTCTAAAATGGGGGGAAACAAAACAGCGCTGAAACAATTTGGGCAGTGTGTGTGTGTGTGTGTGTGTGTGTGTGTGTGTGTGTGTGTGTGTGTGTGTGTGTGTGTGTGTGTGTGTGTGTGTATACCTGTGTGTAACAAGTGTAAGTAAAGTGATCTGCAGACATTGTAATTGCCTTCTACCCACAAGGGAAGGCAATTCTCGTGAGAGAGAGAGAGAGAGAGAGAGAGAGAGAGAGAGAGAGAGAGAGAGAGAGAGAGAGAGAGAGAGAGAGAGAGAGAGAGAGAGAGAGAGAGAGAGAGAGAGAGAGAGAGATTGACAGACAGTAGATAATGGCAGCCGGAGAGAGGAGGCAGGAGATGGACATCTTTGTCTTCCGCCTGTTTGACTCCGGGCTTTTGAGAGGCTGGGTGGTGGTGAGGGTGGAAGGCTATGAGTCTCGGTGCAGCTGGCTCTTACAGAAGATGTGACTCCGCACTGTCCAGCAGGTGAATAAGAACATCTCCCAACCTCACATGGGTCTGACACGCAAACTGGAGGGGGTCCCATGAAACCATCGCCTCACAGCAAGAAGGTCCTGGCGTTCCAACCTTGGGGGTCGTCCCGGGTCGTCCTCTATGAAGAGTTTGCATGTTCTCCTCGTGTCTGCGGTGGGTTTCCTCCCACCATCAGAAAGACATGCATCTTGGGGTTAATACTGCTGTCTGTGCCCCTGACCGAGGCAGGGCAAGACGAGCTGGAGCTGGTCCCCGGGTGCTGCACGGTGGCTGCCCACTGCTCCTAGCTACACAGCTAGGGTGGGTTAAATGCAGAGGAAGAAGTTCCCCGCGGGGATCAATAAAGCATCTCAAAAACAAAACACGATAGGATAGGCTGAAGAAGCTCTGGTGTGATCCCTGCAGAGTCCGCTGGGTTGCGTGTGTGCAGCCTTCTCGACCATCGCGTTGCCTTGGAGGCGGTGACGGAAGGTAGACACGAGACAGGGTCATTGTAGGTGCCAGGTCCTGGTTATCCAAAGGAGGTGAATCAAGTGCAGCTGGACTTGGTATATATCCGTGAGGACGTTTCGCCTCTCATCCAAGAGGCTTCCTCAGTTCGTGCCTTTCTGACTAGACCAAGCTAGTCTGACTGGCTGCTGATGAGACTCCGAATCTATCCTCTAGGAGTCGTTGTCAGAGCTATAGATGTCCACGGCTCTTTGTGATCAGATGTTTACCAACGCCCGTCGTTAACAGAGCCATAGATATGGGTGGCTCTTTTGTGTACCGATGCTTGGCCGCAGCCGTCGTAATCGGAGCTATTGATTTACACTTGTTCAGCAGCGACGGTCGTTGGGGGTGTTAGTCTCGACTTCATTATTCAGTGGTCATGAGAGTGGTTGGAGCCGTTAGTGACCGACTGTTGTTCTTGGAGGCTAGGCTTCTTGAGTCTCCTGGGTAGAGATGAAAGGACGGCATTGTAAGTGGGAGATAGGTGGTGTGGCAGACCTCCTCCTCTGTTGAGGGATGGTTTTTCCAGTTTCGCATAGATGGCTTCCTTCGCCCCTCTTTCAAACCATCTATCTTCCCTGTCCAAAATGTGTACGTTGCTGTCCTCAAAGGAGTGTGTCTTCTCCTTTAGGTGTAGATAGACTGCTGAGTCTTGTCCTGAGGAGTTTGGCCTTCTGTGTTGGGCCATCCGTTTGTGTAGTGGTTGTTTGGTTTCTCCTATGTATAGGTCAGTGCAATCCTCATTGCATTGTACGGCACACACCAGATTGCTTTTCCGGGTGTGTGGTACATGGTCTTTGGGATGAACCAGTCTTTGTCGGAGTGTGTTGCTGGGTTTGAAAATTCTCCTGAGTTTCTCGGAGACCCCAGAAACATACAGGATGACTGTGCTCTTCCTTCTGTTCCTTCTCTCCTCGTCGCTCGCCTGGTTGGTCTTTCTGGACCGTGTTGCAGTTTCACAAAGGTCCAACTGGGGTAGCCACAGGTTTTTAAGGCTCCCCTCAGGTGTTTGTGTTCTTCTCGTTGGGCCTGAGTGCTGCTGGGCACATCGTAAGCTCTGCGTTGCAGAGTTCTGATGACGAGAGCACAGAGCTGACAATGTGCCCAGCAGCACTTTTTACAACGGTGGTCTATGGGGGGAACGCTTTGTGGGCCGCAGGGATTTTTCGCTGCAATACCGCGAGTGACCACTGGAAAAAGAATTGGCTGCCAGGCTGAGCGGCGTCCCCGTATCCGGTTCTACTATGACACGTCCATGGTGCCAGTGTGAAGTGAGGGGCAGGTGATTAAAGCGGCAACAGGTAACTTCCTGGATTTCGGCAATGTCTTTTACATCAGCTGTCGCAAGAGCAATCAAGGGGCATTTCTTTCCTTCGTAGCAACAGGATGTTTATTAGCAAGCCGTAGCTCAGTATCACAGAGAACGCGGGCCTGTGTTCACATAGGAGGTGAAGTAACATTTCTATACTCATATGTGGGCAACGAAGAAATTGCTGTATTTCCCCGGAGGTTTGACGACCAGTGGCAGACAAATGCACAGTGAAAACAAAGCCTCCACAGGGAACTGGTCTGAACGGCAGCTGTGCCTTTCTCCCACTGGCACCACACCACGTGACTAAGATGAGTTTCACCGCATGCAAAGGAAGTTACCTGCTGCTGCTTTAAGTGGGATCCAGTGAGAAAACAGCGTCCGTACTGCATCAGAACCGCAATAAGACCAGCGCGGAACTGCTCCTCCGCGCGCTCACCAACACTTCTCAAGACTCAAGACTCAAGATTCACGATTCACGATTCAAGATTCAAGACTCAAGATTCAAGATTCAAGAGCTTTATTTGTCACGTACACACAAGTACAAGTCTCGAGTGCAGTGAAATGAAAAAAGGGACGAGCTCCGAGATGTGCAAACAACAAAGTACAACAGGTACACACGCATTCCAATATACAATACACAATATACAATATACAATATACAATGCACAATATACAATATACAATACACAATAAACAATATACAATTTACAATATACAATACACAATATACAATATACAATTTACAATATACAATACACAATATACAATATACAATACACAATATACAATACACAGTATGCAATATACAATATACAATTTACAATATACAATATACAATTTACAATATACAATACACAATATACAATATACAATTTACAATATACAATACACAATATACAATATACAATACACAATATGCAATATACAATATATAATATACAATATACAGTATACAATATGTAATATACAATTTACAATGTACAATACACAATATACAATATACAATATACAATTTACAATATACGATACACAATATACAATATACAATTTACAATATACAATATACAATTTACAATATACAATATACAATATATAATACACAATATACAATATACAATACACAATATACAATATACAATACACAATAAACAATATGCAATACACAATAAACAATATACAATTTACAATATACAATACACAATATACAATTTACAATATACAATACACAATATACAATATACAATACAAAATATACAATACACAGTATGCAATATACAATATATAATATACAATATATAATATACAATTTACAATATACAATGTACAATATACAATATACAATTTACAATATACAATACACAATATACAATATACAATTTACAATATACAATATACAATTTACAATATACAATACACAATATACAATATACAATTTACAATATACAATATACAATATACATACACAATATGCAATATACAATATATAGTATACAATATACAATATGTAATATACAATTTACAATATACAATGTACAATACACAATATACAATATACAATTTACAATATACAATATACAATTTACAATACACAATATACAATATACAATTTACAATATACAATACACAATTTACAATATACAATTTACAATATACAATTTACAATATACAACTTACAATCAACAGCTTAAGAACTCTCTGTACAAAGGTCTGTGAATGTTCTCCTTCATCCAGGTCATGGTTATCCAAATCTCTGTACAAAGAAATCAGACAGCACAATATATAAAGTAAAAGCACTTAGCATAGAACAGAATAGAATTTTCAGAATACTTTTATGTGTTTAATGTGCCTCCAAGGCCAAAGGGGGCTGAGAACATGACAGTCAGACTAGAAAAGTCACCGACAGGAAAACGGAGGCAGAGCAACAGGTAAAAAGCCAGAGGAATCCAAAGAAAGGGATGGAGAGAATTAGCTGCGACACGAGTCTGGGAGAAGCTTCCACAAGTGGAGGAGCTGACATTTCTTTTTCAGTCTCCTACAAAGACCCCATCAAATGACCATGAACCCGGACAGTATCCGTGATGTAGATGAGACCGTTAAACTCGGGTTGAAGAGCCTCCGATACGCTGAAAGTGAGTCAGCTGCTTGGGGGGGGGGGGGGCAGGGCAGGACAGGACAGGACAGGACAGGACAGGGCAGGGCAGGGCAGGGCAGAGCAGGACAGGGCAGTGGGGGTCCGTTCCCAGGACCCCCACTGCCATGATTTCTCACTTTATAATGCTGCTCTGGAGACATTGCCTAGAATATCTTTTTCTAATTATTAATACAAAGTGTTATTGCTATTAGTGAATTGAAAGACCCCCACCCCGGAGACCACCCCCCCCCATCAACATGACAAGACAAGACTAGTTTCAGGATCTTGCCCCATCCAAAACCACATTAAAATCAGCTGTCCCAGAAAACCGGGAAAGGAAGGAGAGGGAAGAAAGACAGGAGGAGACTCAACTGCAGGAGACAGACGCAGGTGTGTGTGTGTGTGTGTGTGTGTGTGTGTGTGTGTGTGTGTGTGTGTGTGTGTGTGTGTGTGTGTGTGTGTGTGTGTGTGTGTGTGTGTGACAGGCTGTGAGACAGGTGTCTTCTGGAGTGGGACAGTAAAAACGCTTCATAGACAAATATGTCTTAATGTCATTCTCAGTTAGGACCTGAGCTGGTGAGATAAGAGCTGCGAGATCACCTTCATGTAGCCTAAAGAGATAAATATACAGATAAATAGATGAAAGAAAGAAAGAAAGAAAGAAAGAAAGAAAGAAAGAAGAAGAAAGAAAGAAAGAAAGAAAGAAGGAAAGAAAGAAAGAAATAATGAAAGAAAGAAAGAAAGAACGAAAGAAAGAAAGAAGGAATGAAAGAAAGAAAGAAATAAAGAAAGAAGGAAAGTAAGAAAGAACGAACGAACGAAAGAAAGAAAGAAGGAAAGTAAGAAGGAAAGAAAGAAAGAAAGAAAGAAAGAAAGAAAGAAAGAAAGAAAGAAAGAAAGAAAGAAAGAAAGAAAGAAAGAAAGAAAGAAAGAAAGAAAGAAAGAAAGAAAGAATGAAAGAAGGAAAGAACAAAAAGAAAGAAAGAGGACATTATTTTCTTAATGTCTCCAATATAGCGGCAGCAGAACCGTGAACGTCGGAGCTTATCGGTACTACGGTCCTTGATAATTTAGCACCGGTGTTAATACCGCGTTTCGGTACCCATCCCTAACAACACCCCCCACCCCACCCCACCCAGCCCCCACACACACACACACAAAATAAAAAGTCAGTACACTAACACAACAGTGTAAGGTGCATATGGGTGTGTTGGCTGTTCAGCAACCCGACTGCCTGCATAAAGAGACCATGACTGAGACGGGTGGTGGTGGGGGATTCAGTGCTCCGGTAGCGGTTTTGGATGTTTTGAGCTTTCCTTTTGCAGCGAGTGGTGTAAATATCGTGAAGCTGTGATACTTCCGTGCTGATGCTTTCTGCTGCTGGCTTTGCAGTCCGTTGCAGCAGTCTGCAGTCCTGAGCAGTCAGGTTAGCGGCCTGTCAACACACTCTCCATGGTACCGAGATGAAGTTCCTGAGAGTTTGGTACTCATACCAAAACTCTTGAGATGCCCAGGAAAATACCGTCTCTGCTTCGCCTCCTTCAGGATGCAGTTGGTGTTGAGAGGCCACGTGAGGGTGTCTGTGAGGTGTAAACCGAGAAATCGTCAAATAAACGTCCACAATTTCAACAGATGACCCATTGATGGAAATAGGAATATGGTTTCCCCTGATTTTTCTAAAGTCAACAATGGTTTGTTTTGTGTTATGAACCTTTAGAGAGATGGTGTTATCATGGAACCACGTGGTTAAATCTTCCACCTCCCTCCTGTAGGCCATCTCATCACTGTCACTTACTGGTCCAATCACTGTGGCGTCATCGGTGTATTTAGTGATGCTGTTGTTGTCACATTGGTTAACACAGTTGTGTGTAAGCAGACCGTACAACAGGGGACCGAGACAGCAGCCCTGAGGCACGCCTGTTCTAAGAACTAATGCAGACGAGCATGTTTTACCTATTCTCACAGTCTGGGGTCTGCCAGGGAATCAGAATCAGGTTTATTGGCCATGTAGGTTTACACTACATGGACTCTGACTCCGGTTTCATGGCTCTCTCGGTGAACTTAACATAGAATAACAACACGACAACACAACAAATAACAGATCAAATAGCCGATTACAAATGAAGTTGTCCAGATAGACCTCTGAGCTTCAACACCAGTTTGTAGGGTACACATGTATTAAAAACAGAGCTGTGGTCGATAAACAACATTCTAACATAGGTATTTCTAAAGCAGTGTGCAGAGCAAGTGAGATAGCGCCATCTACCGATCTGTAGGCAAACTGTAATGGGTCAAAGGTGGCAGGAATGTTACATTGTATTTATGTATGATATAACCAGTCTTTCCTGGCACGTCATAATAACAGAGGTCAGTTATCATTAAGGCAAGAGACAGGTGTTTTCTTAGGTACAGACCCCATGGTGGGTTTCTTAACACACAGTGGAACCACAGACGATGACGAGGACAGGTTAAACATGTCAGTAAAACCTGAGAGAGCTGAGCGTAACATGCCCTGAGGATCAGGGTTTCACTGACATGTTGGGTGTAGAGTCGTTGGCTGAGGTGAAATCCCTAGTTGACCTTTTTTTGCCAGATGGTTTGGACATGTGTGGAGGAGAGATGCTGGGTATACTGGGAGAAGGATGCTGAACATGGAGCTGCCAGGGAAGAGGAGATGAGGAAGGCCAAAAAGGAGGTTGGTGGATGTGGTGAGGGAGGACATGCAGGCGGATGGTGTGACAGAGGAAGATGAAGTGGAAAGGCAGCAATGGAAATGGATGATCTGCTGTGGCGCCCCCTAACGGGAGCAGCCAAACGCCGTAGTAGTAGTAGTAGTAGTAGTAGTAGTAGTAGTAGTAGTAGGAAACTGCACTGGTCTTTTATCTGGGTCTATGTCTTTTCACACAACGACAGACGGAGTACCCCTCTTCATTTCACTGCATGTTTTACTCTGTATTTCTGTACAGCTCTATTGATAAACTATACACCTCTATTGATAAACTGTACAGCTCTATTGACAAACTGTACAGCTCTATTGATAAACTCTACAGCTCTATTGATAAACTACACAGCTCTATTGATAAACTGTACACCTCTATTGATAAACTGTACAGCTCTATTGATAAACTGTACAGCTCTATTGATAAACTGTACAGCTCTATTGATAAACTATACAGCTCTATTGATAAACTGTACACCTCTATTGATAAACTATACAGCTCTATTGATAAACTATACAGCTCTATTGATAAACTATACAGCTCTATTGATAAACTGTACACCTCTATTTATAAGCTATACAGCTCTATTGATAAACTGTACACCTCTATTGATAAACTATACAGCTCTATTGATAAACTGTACACCTCTATTGATAAACTGTACACCTCTATTGATAAACTGTACAGCTGTATTGACAAACTGTACAGCTCTATTGATAAACTATACAGCTCTATTGATAAACTGTACACCTCTATTGATAAACTATACAGCTCTATTGATAAACTATACAGCTCTATTGATAAACTACACAGCTCTATTGATAAACTGTACACCTCTATTGATAAACTATACAGCTCTATTGATAAACTGTACACCTCTATTGATAAACTATACAGCTCTACTGATAAACTGTACACCTCTATTTATAAGCTATACAGCTCTATTGATAAACTATACACCTCTATTGATAAACTATACAGCTCTATTGATAAACTGTACAGCTCTATTGATAAACTGTACACCTCTATTGATAAACTGTACAGCTCTATTGACAAACTGTACACCTCTATTGATAAACTATACAGCTCTATTGACAAACTGTACAGCTCTATTGATAAACTACACAGCTCTATTGATAAACTGTACACCTCTATTGATAAAATATACAGCTCTATTGATAAACTGTACAGCTCTATTGATAAACTGTACACCTCTATTGATAAACTGTACAGCTCTATTGACAAACTATACACCTCTATTGATAAACTATACAGCTCTATTGATAAACTGTACAGCTCTATTGATAAACTGTACAGCTCTATTGATAAACTGTACACCTCTATTGATAAACTGTACAGCTCTATTGACAAACTGTACACCTCTATTGATAAACTGTACACCTCTATTGACAAACTATACACCTCTATTGATAAACTATACAGCTCTATTTGACAAACTGTACAGCTCTATTGATAAACTATACAGCTCTATTGACAAACTGTAAAGCTCTATTGATAAACTATACAGCTCTATTGATAAACTATACAGCTCTATTGATAAACTGTACAGCTCTATTGACAAACTGTACACCTCTATTGATAAACTATACAGCCCTATTGATAAACTGTACACCTCTATTGATAAACTGTACACCTCTATTGATAAACTATACAGCTCTATTGATAAACCGTACACCTCTATTGATAAACTGTACACCTCTATTGATAAACTGTACACTATTGATAAACTATACAGCTCTATTGATAAACTGTACACCTCTATTGACAAACTGTACACCTCTATTGATAAACTGTACACTATTGATAAACTATACAGCTCTACTGATAAACTATACAGCTCTATTGATAAACTGTACAGCTCTATTGATAAACTGTACACCTCTATTGATAAACTGTACAGCTCTATTGACAAACTGTACACCTCTATTGATAAACTGTACACCTCTATTGACAAACTATACACCTCTATTGATAAACTATACAGCTCTATTGACAAACTGTACAGCTCTATTGATAAACTATACAGCTCTATTGACAAACTGTAAAGCTCTATTGATAAACTATACAGCTCTATTGATAAACTATACAGCTCTATTGATAAACTGTACAGCTCTATTGACAAACTGTACACCTCTGTTGATAAACTATACAGCTCTATTGATAAACTGTACACCTCTACTGATAAACTATACAGCTCTATTGATAAACTGTACACCTCTATTGACAAACTATACACCTCTATTGATAAACTGTACACCTCTATTGATAAACTGTACAGCTCTACTGATAAACTATACAGCTCTATTGATAAACTGTACACCTCTATTGATAAACTATACAGCTCTACTGATAAACTATACAGCTCTATTGATAAACTGTACACCTCTATTGATAAACTGTACAGCTCTATTGATAAACTGTACACCTCTATTGATAAACTGTACACCTCTATTGATAAACTGTACAGCTCTATTGATAAACTGTACAGCTGTATTGACAAACTATACAGCTCTATTGATAAACTGTACACCTCTATTGATAAACTGTACAGCTCTACTGATAAACTATACAGCTCTATTGATAAACTGTACACCTCTATTGATAAACTGTACAGCTCTATTGATAAACTATACAGCTCTATTGATAAACTGTACACCTCTATTGATAAACTGTACACCTCTATTGATAAACTGTACAGCTCTATTGATAAACTGTACAGCTGTATTGACAAACTATACAGCTCTATTGATAAACTGTACACCTCTATTGATAAACTGTACAGCTCTACTGATAAACTATACAGCTCTATTGATAAACTGTACACCTCTATTGATAAACTGTACAGCTCTATTGATAAACTATACAGCTATATGACTGTACCCTGTCCAGTGCCCGTGTGCATGCTTCTGCACACGTGTGTGTATGTGTGTGTGTGTGTGTGTGTGTGTGTGTGTATGTGTGTGTGTGTGTATGTGTGTGTGTGTGTGTGTGTGTGTGTGTGTATGTGTGTGTGTGTGTGTGTGTGTGTGTGTGTGTGTGTGTGTGTGTGTGTGGTCGTTGCAATGCCGTGTTGGTGTGTGTATGTGTGTGTGTGTGTGTGTGTATGTGTGTGTGTGTGTGTGTGTGTGTGTATGTGTGTGTGTGTGTATGTGTGTGTGTGTGTATGTGTGTGTGTGTGTGTGTGTGTGTGTGTGTGTGTGTGTGTATGTGTGTGTGTGTGTATGTGTGTGTGTGTGTATGTGTGTGTGTGTGTGTGTGTGTGTGTGTGTGTGTGTGTGTGTGTGTGTGTGTGTGTGGTCGTTGCAATGCCGTGTTGGTGTCTCACAGCTGAGCCGTTGAAAGAGAGCTCGTCTCCCTGATATAAAACTCATCTCGTCGTTTCCTCCTCAGCAGGAGCCAACGCAGACATCTATCCCAGGTAATACTCTCACCCGTCACACACATAGAGAAGCGGGAGTCACTACCCCTCCTCTAAACCCACACCGTCACACCACCCTGAATGCATGCGCACGCGCGCGCGCACACACACACAAACACACACACACAGGAAACTCATCTGAAATCACCGCCTGCCTTTTGTCAGCGTTTCTATTTTGTTGTACACATACTGCATCATTGAGCAGAGACCGAGAGAGAGGGGGAGGCAGAGAGACAGAGGGGGGGGGAGACGGGGGGAGACACAGAGAGAGGAGGGAGTGAGAGACAGACAGACAGAGGGGGGAGACAGAGAGATGGGGGGAGAGAGAGAGAGGGGGTAGCGAGAGACAGAAAGCGAGAGAGGGAAAGAGAGGGGGGAGCGAGAGACAGAGAGTGAGGGGGGAGAGAGCGAGAGAGCGAGAGGGGGGAGAGAGAGGGGAGGGGGAGAGAGGGGGGAGACAGAGAGAGGGGGGGTGAGAGACAGAGAGCGAGGGGGAGAGAGGGAGAGACAGAGATGTGGGAGAGACAGAGAGCGAGGGGGGAGAGAAGGAGAGACAGAGAGAGCGAGAGAGGGGGGAGAGAGAGGGGAGGGGGAGAGAGAAAGAGGGAGGAAAGAGTGGCACAAGACAAGGAGTGGGTGAAGGAACAACAGCGCTATCAGAGTGACTGCAACGTCACACACTGAAGACTTAATCATTTAGTTTGGGTTTTTTTACACGTCATAAAAGAAGAGAGTAGAAGTCACTGTCCCTCCTTTTATTTGCTTCTTGAACATCGATTATTTTCGGGGGGGGGGGGTTGAGGTACTTTATTGATCCCCGTGGGGAAAGTCCTCTCTGCATGTTAGCCATGTAGCTGTGTAGCTAGCAGGAGCCGCCCTGCAGCCCCCGCGTGGTGCTTTACGGGCATGGCGGGGGACAGTGAAGGAGGTTAATAGAGTACTAAACAATTAAATAAATTGAACAATTAACAGGTAGAACTGGTAGAACTATAGAACAGTAATTGGAACAGTAATTGGAACAGTAATTGGAACAGTGCTTGACAGTAATTGGAGGAGTAATTGGCAGTAATTGGAACGGCAACTGACAGTAACTGACAGTGTTTTGGTCACTGACTGACCCTTAGGCTATGGCATTCTGACACATATTGTGCTGCAGGGTGTGACCTTTGACCCTCTCCTAAAATAAGTGGCCATTGCTCTTTCTCATCCAGGAGTAGACCAGTTGGAATCTGGTTTTCAAATGTCTCCTGGTATTTTTCTCTGTTGTTCCGGAATTCAATTTAGCAGGAAGTGCGTCTCTGTCTCCGCCTCACCTGCCGTACAGGGACCACATATTCTTTGCTCTTTTGGCAGCCATGATGTGTTGTGTGTCTGCCCTTGTCGGTGGCTAGACTGTGGTCAGTGAGGCTGTACTGGGTCAGGATGTGTCTGTGCTGACTGTCTCTGACAGTGGACAGACAGTCAGCCAGTTTGTCTTCTCTTGTTAGGCCCCATAACGTCCTCATTTGTGCTGTAACTTGGTTTCTGTGTCCCAGTGGTCCAGATGTGAGTTGTTGGATATTTATCATCAATGGCAAACGGCCTCGTCCTGCCCTGCAGGGGCATTTGTTGGTGTTTTCCTTTGTACGTTCAGCAGTTTTCGGCAGAACTCTGCATGCAGGGCTTCTGTTGGATGTTTGTCCCATCTGGTGGACCCCATACTTCCCTTCCATCTACTGCAATGGGCAGGAGGACACTGTCGAAGAGTTTGGGCCAGATCTTAACTGGGACCTTCTTGCTTCTTGCTCGCTCGCCACCGCGCCGGCACGGCGGATGCGGATGCGGATTGCAGGTGGCTAATCCCTTGAGCTCCTCCAGAGCTAGCACACTGCTCATGTTCCTCGTGGTGGGCCCAGTCACCTCTGCACCGCAAGACAGCTGGCAAGCCATTATACCATGTACCTGTCACACATCCCCCCTACCCCCTCCAATTAGGTAACGCTAATTGACGGTCCCCGGGGATTCCCATTACAGGGCGCCAGTCAGCAGGAACCGCTCATGGGGGTTCTCCTGTTGGGAGGAACCTCTCCGACGTTCACAACACCAGTTCACCACAAACATGGCGCTGAGGGTTCATAAAGGCAGACTATCATGTTGTTTAACCCCCCCCCCCACACACACACACACTCTTTCACCACGTGGGCCCACCAACACCACCTCATATGGAGGGCTTGAGGAGGCAAAGCAACGGAGAAACTAGATCAGCATCAAACTGAAAAGAATCGCGGGGTGTCATCATCACCATGTGGTTTGTGTTGTAAATGGCGGCGGTTCGGCGCCGGCTCTGTGACGAGGGGGGGCGCTCTCCGCTGTTACCCCGCAGCCCTCACCTGTAGGGGGGGGGGTCATTTGTTTGCATTATCTCGCTCATGACAAGCGGGGAGGGGTGGTGCCTCCGCTGTATCGGATTCTAATTATCCAGCAGATGTAAAACACTTGTCAGCCTCCCTCTCTCCTCCCACCTCCCTCTCTCCTCCCACCTCCCTCTCATCTGCCACCTCTCATCACCCCTCTATCTGGGTGCGCCAGTTTTTTTGGTTTTTTTTTTTTTTTTTACTCCAACCCTCCTTTTCCTTCTAGTCCGTGCCCCTTGTCATTAGCGTGGGAAGTGGGGGGGCTGCAGCTCCCCCTAGTGGTGGGAGCACCCCTCTCCCCCAGTAGCGACAGGTGACTGTGTGACATCTTAGACCCAACAGTACGCCTAACTTTTCCTAACGTACAAATGCAAAATAACTCAAGCAGACCTTTATTTTGAACGGTGGGCGGCGCTGTGTGGGATGTACGTCTGAATAACAAGGTAAACCCTGCACTCCAAATCTGCTACCCACGCGCCTCACTAACAAAACTATGACGTCATACCATACTGTAACGACCGGGGGAGGCGGTCGCTTTGACTATCGGCGGTTCTGCGCTGGGGGAGCGCAATGGCTGATGGGACTGTTAAGGATCAGCGATGACGTGGTGTTCGTGTTGTGGTTATTCTTGTGTTGCTGTTTTGGGGGTTCGCCTCAGACTAAGTAGGGGACCGTTTACTGACCAACTGACTGTAGGACCGTGACTGGGACTGATGTCGCCACTTGGGACATGGGGGGGACGCGTTACGATGTTGTCAGTTCTTGGTCCGTTCATGCCGGTGTGAACAGAAGAGCACTGCCGGGGTCGTGCGGTGTATGGGGCACGAGAGTTGCGATTAAAAAGAGACCTCTGGGGCGTCCGGGTGGCGTAGCGGTCTATTCCGTTACCTACTAACACTGGGATCGCCGGTTCGAATCCCCGTGTTACCTCCGGCTTGGTCGGGCGTCCCTACAGACACAATTGGCCGTGTCTGCGGGTGGGAATATGTGTCCTGGTCGCTGCACTAGCGCCTCCTCTGGCCAGTCGGGGCGCCTGTTGGGGAGGGGGATAGCGTGATCCGCCCACGCGCTATGTCCCCCTGGTGAAACTCCTCACTGTCAGGTGAAAAGAAGCGGCTGGTGACTCCACATGTATGGGAGGAGGCATGTGGTGGTCTGCAGCCCTCCCCGGATCAGCAGAGGGGGTGGAGCAGCGACCGGGGCGGCTCGGAAGAGTGGGGTAATTGGACGGGTACAACTCGGGGGGGGGGGGGCAAAAAAGAGAGAGAGATCTCTGCCTCGCGACTCATCCTTCCTCGCGGGCTGGAATGGTGTACTCCCTGGCCATTGAAGCCCTGTTGCATAAATTGAGGTGTGAGTTGTGTGGAGTTGCTTTTGCTGGTTGCGGCGCAACTTTTAAGCTCTCTGCCTATGCTGATGATGTAGCTGTGTTTGTAAAGGCCCAAAGAGAAGTTGACGTCTTAGTAAAAAATGTTAACAAGTTTGGTCAGATATCATCAGCTAGGGTAAACTGGGGGGAAAGGGAGGCACTGATGGTAGGAGAGGGACTGAACGGTAAGCTCATGTTACCTGGGGGGGGTTGGCAGGGAAAAGGGGAGGGATGAAATATCTGGGAGTGTTTGTGGGGGAATGACACCTTTTCAAATAAGAATTGGGAGAAGGTTTTGGAAAAAGTAGAAGGGCGTCTTGGGAAGGGGAAATGGATTCTACCAAAACTGTCATACAGGGGGCGCATGTTAGTAAACAACAACCTGGTGTCATCAGCGCTATGGCATCGATTAACATGTGTTGATGCTCCAACCAACTTCCTGGCCAAGATTCGGGCTGTGCTGGTGAACTTTTCTGGGACAACTTGCACTGGATTCCTCAGAGTGTGCTGTACCTTCCTAAAGATGAAGGGGGTCAAGGGCTGATCCATCTGGCCAGCAGGGGTGCAGCCTTCCGCCTCCAGTTCATTCAAAGATTGCTCACTGGGCCTAGAGACTTAGTGTGGAGACCAGCATTCTGTGCAATACTTCAACGGTGTTGTGGACTCGGAATAGACCTGCCCTTGTTCCTAATGGCTATTAACAACTCAGACCTCAACGGCTTGCCTGGTTTTTATCGTGGGCTCATGAGAGTGTGGAATATGTTCAAGAAGGAGAGAATGGGCTGTTCTGACTCTCTGAGCTGGCTTCTAAAGTAGCCGGTGGTGTATGGTGGGCGTATGGACACGTTCTGCGACATCGGACCCACGGTATCAAAGCTGTTCTGCCAGGCAAAGGTGGTCACGTTGGGCCAGGTGGTGGAGCCGGCTGGGCCCAATCTTGACAACGCTGCCACTCTAGCATCTCACCTGGGAGTGAAATCTAGGCGCCTCCTTAGTCGGGTACTACTTAAGAGGAACGGTCAGCTCACAGCAATAGAACGGGGACTTTTGACATCATACTGCAGTGGTTCTACTCATCCCAATTGTGAGGATCCATTTCCTGTTTTAAAGGTTGTTCCTGATCTGAAAAATTGCACGGGGCCACTGTTGGATTTGGGAAATGTTCTTAATGAAAGGCTGAATGTACTTAAAGGTAAGACCGTGTGTCATATGCTGGTAAAAATCCTGATTAAAGAAAAACTGAGTGGTCGGACTGATACACCCTGGAGAGCCCAGCTGGGCTTGGGGGAGAATGTGAAGCCGGTCTGGAGGGGCTTATACAAACCACCGTTAATTGAAAAAGCTGGTGATCTGCAGTGGAGGGTCTTGCATGGCATAGTGGCGGTCAGTGCTTTTGTTTCTGTGCTAGACCCTAATGTGAATGACAACTGTCCCTATTGTGCCCAGAGAGAAGCAGTTTTTCATTGCTTTTCAGAATGTGCGAGGCTTACACCCCTGTTCCTGCTACTAGACCGCTTATTTAGATCATCTGGGGAAAGTTTCTGCAAACACAATTTTATTTGTGGTTCCAAACACAGCCAACGTGTAAAATATAAATGCCAACTCTTAAACTACATTGCAGAGCAGGCAGAAATGGCTATCTATGTGAGCGGGAAAAAGAGAATTAAAGAGTGTCTGGACTGTCATGTTGAGCTGTTGTTTAGCAGGATGGTCCAGGCCAGGAGAGGAGTAGACTTCAATTATCACAAGGCAATGAGAGACCTGGACACATCCACAACTTTGTGGCGTTATAAAGGGCTGCTGCTGCTGTGTTCCACCATAAAGGATGAGCTGGTCTTTCCTGCAGAGCAGGATAAGAGGGCTCTTACCTGCTTTTTATGTTTTGAGTTGTTGTTGGATGATTGTTTTTTGGGATTGTTAAAAGGTGCTTATTGAGTGTTTGGAATTTGACAAGTGTTGTTTATGTGTTTAGAAAGATTTCAAGTCTGTTTTTTGTTAAATTTTTCTGTCAAATAAAGACTTGCTTTAAAATTCAATTCAGTTCAATTCAATTCAAAGGGCTTTATTGGCATGAAAGCTTTGAAACAATGTTGCCAAAGCATCAAAGTGCAGTGTGGATGGTACACAACAACACTAATAATGAACATCAACACAACATTGTAACGATCAATAAAGAAACAATAAAACAACAACAACAATAGAGAAACAGAAGTAGATCAGCAGGGGGAGCATGGGTTGTGAGGAGACTACAGCTGTCATGTGTTGGGCTGCTTGTCTCTCAGGCTGTCACATGACCTGACATATCCTGCTGCATCTATGTGCTGACACCGTTTCCCCCAAGTACATGTTGCATTTTAGTCTGGTCACACAATGTGTCCAAGTCATTTTAGTCTGGTCGGAGTGTGTCCAAGTCATTTTGGTCTGGTCAGAGAGTGTCCAAGTCATTTTAGTCTGGTCAGAGTGTGTCCAAGTCATTTTGGTCTGGTCAGAGTGTGTCCAAGTCATTTTAGTCTGGTCAGAGTGTGTCCAAGTCATTTTAGTCTGGTCGGAGTGTGTCCAAGTCATTTTAGTCTGGTCAGAGTGTGTCCAAGTCATTTTAGTCTGGTCACACAATGTGTCCAAGTCATTTTAGTCTGGTCAGAGTGTGTCCAAGTCATTTTAGTCTGGTCAGAGTGTGTCCAAGTCATTTTGGTCTGGTCAGAGTGTGTCCAAGTCATTTTGGTCTGGTCAGAGTGTGTCCAAGTCATTTTAGTCTGGTCAGAGTGTGTCCAAGTCATTTTAGTCTGGTCAGAGTGTGTCCAAGCCATTTTAGTCTGGTCTGAGTGTGTCCAAGTCATTTTAGTCTGGTCAGAGTGTGTCCAAGTCATTTCAGTCTGGTCAGGGTGTGCCCAAGTCATTTTGGTCTGGTCAGAGTGTGTCCAAGTCATTTTGGTCTGGTCAGAGTGTGTCCAAGTCATTTTGGTCTGGTCAGAGTGTGTCCAAGTCATTTTGGTCTGGTCAGAGTGTGTCCAAGTCATTTTAGTCTGGTCAGAGTGTGTCCAAGTCATTTTGGTCTGGTCAGAGTGTGTCCAAGTCATTTTGGTCTGGTCAGAGTGTGTCCAAGTCATTTTAGTCTGGTCAGAGTGTGTCCAAGTCATTTTGGTCTGGTCAGAGTGTGTCCAAGTCATTTTGGTCTGGTCAGAGTGTGTCCAAGTCATTTCAGTCTGGTCAGAGTGTGCCCAAGTCATTTTGGTCTGGTCAGAGTGTGTCCAAGTCATTTTGGTCTGGTCAGAGTGTGTCCAAGTCATTTTAGTCTGGTCAGAGTGTGTCCAAGTCATTTTGGTCTGGTCAGAGTGTGTCCAAGTCTTGGAATTTACATTTAATTGTTGTAAAGAACTTTGTTCTTAAGTCTTCATATGTGCTACATTGTAGCAGGAAGTCTCTCTCCCTCTCTCTCTCGCTCTCTCAATTCACTTCAATTCAAAGGGCTTTATTGGCATGAAAGTTTGAAAACAATGTTGCCAAAGCATCAAAATACAGTTTGGACGGTACACAACAACACTAATAATGAACATCAACACAACATTGTAACGATCAATAAAGAAACAATAAAACAACAACAACAATAGAGAAACAGAAGTAGATCAAATGTGGGTTGTGAAGAGACTACAGTTGTCATCTCTCTCTCTCTCTCATAGTTTAGCAGGTTTTACTCTCTCTCTCTCCCTCTCTCTCTCTCTCCCCCCCCCCCCCCCCCCCTCTCTCTCTCTCTCTCTCTCTCTCTCTCTCTCTCTCTCTCCCTCCCTCATGTGTGCCTTAAAGCTCAACTGACTGTTTCTCGGACCAACAGCACCTCTCTCCATCTTGTTGTCCCCGTCTCTCTCGTTCCCCTCTTCAGAAATTAATCAGGCGGCGTGTTTTGCAGAAACGAGGTGACATTTTCCCCCATAATGAGAGCGACGTGTGGAGGGGGGGGGAGGGAGGGGGGGGATCACTACATTTCCACAACCCTGCCGATGACAGAGATTGACATTTTCCATTACAGAGTCAAAATGTACACGTGTTGCTCCATCAGAGTCACTCCATCTAGTAGGTGTGTGTCGGGGTGTGTAGGTGTGTGTGTGTGTGTGTGTGCGCGCGCGTGTTGCTGTATTTTGGCAGCAGATGGCAAGGGGGTCATCCATCTTGTTACAGCTGTATCCCAAAGTCGTCAGCCTTGCCCTGTGTGTGTGTGAGTGTGTGTGTGTATGTGTGTGTGTGTGTGTGTGTGTGTGTGTGTGTGTGTGTGTGTGTGTGTGTGTGTGTGTGTGTGTGTGTGTGTGTGTCCGTCCATGCACACATGGGCTGAGTGTGTATATGTTCATGCGTGCTTTTGTTTTTGTGTGTGTGTGTGTGTGTGTGTGTGTGTGTGTGAGCAGAGCAGTGGAAAGGGGAGAAAGCATGATTTATGAAAGGGAGTGGTGCTGCAAAGCCCCAGGTACAGCGACGCCTGTAAATCCTGATAAAAAACTTGGATAAAAGCAATTTAATGCCATCAATCTTGCTGCCCGGGGGCTGTGACATATCAGCAGATAGATGGGGGGGGGGTGGAGCTGTGTGATGGAATTAAACAGGTTGGTCAAACTCCCTCCTCTGGTAAATATAAACGCTTTATGAAACTGGCTCAACTGGCAGCTAATGGCTATCCACTGTGCTATCCACTGTGCTATCCACTGTGCTATCCACTGTGCTATCCACTGTGCTATCTACTGTGCTATCCACTGTGCTATCTACTGTGCTATCTACTGTGCTATCTACTGTGCTATCTACTGTGCTATCTACTGTGCTATCTACTGTGCTATCCACTGTGCTATCCACTGTGCTATCTACTGTGCTATCTACTGTGCTATCCACTGTGCTATCCACTGTGCTATCCACTGTGCTATCCACTGTGCTATCTACTGTGCTATCTACTGTGCTATCCACTGTGCTATCCACTGTGCTATCTACTGTGCTATCCACTGTGCTATCCACTGTGCTATCCAGTGTGCTGTCTACAGTGCTATCCACTGTGCTATCCACTGTGCTATCCAGTGTGCTGTCTACAGTGCTATCCACTGTGCTATCCACTGTGCTGTCTACAGTGCTATCCACTGTGCTATCCACTGTGCTATCCACTGTGCTATCTACTGTGCTATCCACTGTGCTATCCACTGTGCTATCCACTGTGCTATCTACTGTGCTATCCACTGTGCTATCTACTGTGCTATCCACTGTGCTATCCACTGTGCTATCTACAGTGCTATCCACTGTGCTGTCTACAGTGCTATCCACTGTGCTATCCACTGTGCTATCCACTGTGCTATCCACTGTGCTATCTACTGTGCTATCCACTGTGCTATCCACTGTGCTATCCACTGTGCTATCTACAGTGCTATCCACTGTGCTATCTACTGTGCTATCTACTGTGCTATCCACTGTGCTATCCACTGTGCTATCCACTGTGCTATCCATTGGGCTATCCACTGTGCTATCCATTGGGCTATCTACAGTGCTATCTACTGTGCTATCCACTGTGCTATCCACTGTGTTATCTACTGTGCTATCTACTGTGTTATCTACTGTGCTATCTACTGTGCTATCTACAGTGCTATCCACTGTGCTATCCACTGTGCTGTCCACTTGGCTATCCACTGTGCTATCCACTGTGCTATCTACTGTGCTATCCACTGTGCTATCCACTGTGCTATCCACTGTGCTGTCCACTGTGCTGTCCACTGTGCTATCCACTGTGCTGTCCACTTGGCTATCCACTGTGCTATCTACTGTGCTATCTACTGTGCTATCCACTGTGCTATCCACTCTGCCATCCACTCTGCCATCTACTGTGCTATCCACTGTGCTATCCACTGTGCTATCCAATGTGCTATCCACTGTGCTATCCACTGTGCTATCCACTGTGCTATCCACTGTGCTATCCAATGTGCTATCCACTGTGCTATCTACTGTGCTATCCACTGTGCTCGCAGGCACAGGACTGGTGGGGTCAGCCTGAGAAAGTCCCAGCTTGAAAGGATGCTGTAGTTCTTGCTGGCATGAATGACACCCACTAGACCCACTACACCCACTAGACCTACTACACCCACTACAGCTACTACACCAACTACATCCACTTCACCCACCCACTACACCCACTAGACCCACTATACCCACTTCACCCATTAGACCCACTACACCCACTACACCTACTACACCCACTACAGCTACTACACCCACTAGACCCACTACACCCACTAGAACTACTTAACCCAATACACCCACTAGACCTGCTAGACCCACTACCCCCACTAGACCCACTGCACCTACTATACCCATTTCACCCATTAGACCCACTACACCCACTACACCTACTACACCCACTACAGCTACTACACCCACTAGACCCACTACACCCACTAGAACTACTTAACCCACTACACCCACTAGACCTGCTAGACCCACTACCCCCACTAGACCCACTGCACCTACTAGACCTACTTCACTCACAAGACCCACTACACCCACTAGACCCACTTCACCCACTCGACCCACTAGACCCACTACAACCACTACAACTACTACACCCACTACACCCACTTCACCCACCCACAAAACCCACTAGACCCACTACACCATTAGACCCACTACACCAACTACACCTTCTACACCCACTACAGCTACTACACCCATTAGACCCACTACACCCACTAGAACTACTTAACCCACTACACACACTAGACCTGCTAGACCCACTACCCCTACTAGACCCACTGCATCTACTACACCTACTTCACTCACAAGACCCACTAGACCCAGTACACCCACTAGACCCACTAGACTCACTAGACCCACTAGATCCAATACATCCACTAGACCCAGAGGAACCACTGCACCCACTATACCCACTTACACCCACCAGACCCACTAGACCTACTACACCCACTAGACCTACTACACCCACTACACCCACTAGACCCACTACACTCATTAGACCCATAACACCCACTAGACCTAGTACACCCACTAGACCCATGACACCCACTACACCCACTACACCCACTAGACTCACTAGACCCACGACACCCGCTAGACCCACCACACCCGCTAGACCCACTACACTCACTAGACCCACTAGACCCACTACACTCACTAGACCCACTACACCCACTAGACCCACTACACCCACTACACTCACTATACTCACTAGACCCACAACACCCGCTAGACCCACTACACTCACTAGACCCACTGGATCCACTAGACCCACTACACACACTACACCCACTAGACTCACTAGACCCACTACACCCACTAGACCCACTACACTCACTAGACCCACTAGACCCACGACACCCGCTAGACCCACTACACTCACTAGACTCACTACACCCACTAGACCCACTACACTCACTAGACCCACTACACCCACTAGACCCACTACACCCACTAGACCCACTAGACCCACGACACCCGCTAGACCCACTACACTCACTAGACCCACTACACCCACTAGACCCACGACACCCGCTAGACCCACTACACTCACTAGGCCCACTACACTCACTAGACCCACTAGACCCATGACACCCGCTAGACCCACTACACTCACTAGAGCCACTACACCCACTAGACCCACGACACCCGCTAGACCCACTACACTCGCTAGACCCACTACACCCACTAGACCCACTACACCCACTAGACCCACTACACCCACTAGACCCACGACACCCGCTAGACCCACTACACTCACTAGACCCACTACACTCACTAGACCCACTAGACCCACGACACCCGCTAGACCCACTACACTCACTAGAGCCACTACACCCACTAGACCCACGACACCCGCTAGACCCATGACACCCGCTAGACCCACTACACTCACTAGACCCACTACACCCGCTAGACCCACTACACTCACTAGGCCCACTACACTCACTAGACCCACTACACCCGCTAGACCCCCGCTACACTCACTAGGCCCACTAGACCCACTACACCCACTAGACCCACGACACCCGCTAGACCCACTACACTCACTAGACCCACTAGACCCACTAGACCCACGACACTCACTAGACCCACTACACTCACTAGACCCACTAGACCCACTAGACTCACTACACCCACTAGACCGATGTCTGCCACATCTCTTACGTCGACATCTTAACATCTCATATGTCCTCGAGTCCTTATCCAGAGAGGACTAGTAGAACTACAAGCAGCCCCTGTCAGGACTGCAAGAGTCCAGCAACGCGTTTCTTTGTTTTCTGTGTTTGTTTCTTTGTCTCCATCCGGAATAACAGCGTTTCTGGGTTACCATAGAAACAACCGATTCCTGTGCATGAACTGAAAAAGTCAACTCTTAATGGCGCGCGCACACTCAATGAAGGGTGGTGATTTAAAAATCATTCCCGTCTAAAAGTGAAGCCAACTGGGAGGCGTGGGAGCTTCGCCCATAACCTTTTGAAATGTCCCCAAAAAATGAACACATAAAATGCGAAGGCTGCTCCACCTGCTAGTCCCGAGGTATCGAACCCGCTGCTTGTGGGCCGGACAACGCCGACATTATTTAAGAGGGACGCCGAGACGTGTTGAGAAGAGCTTCCTGCCACTGGGAAAAGTCCAGTAATTCCTTTTCCATCCCCCTCGAGCTGATCACCTCCTCATCTGGAATCTTCTGCCGCCACTGAGCATAGCAAGGCTCTGTGATACGAAGCGGGGCTTTTTGCTACACAACACACACACACACACACACACACACACACACACACACACACACACACACACACACACACACACACACACACACACACACACACACACACACACTTCTCATATGGATGCCGATACAGCCAACACAGCCACATACAAAATACACCATCCCGCATCACATGCCCTGCTGGGCTGAACCTATGAGAACGTCACAATGTCGACGCATGCGCAGTAATCCAGGTAAGCAAGTCGAAGAAGGTTGCATCAGTTCGGCTGGACACACCTCACACGCGAACAGATCTGGCAACACCGCAAACCCGTGCTGGTGAGACAGGGGTCGGCCCGGGGAAGGGCTGGGTCTACATATGGACATGACGCACGGCAGTCTGAGGACGGATGTCCTTGCCTGTCTTAAGTGTTTGTTTCCTTATTGTGTGGAGGTGGCACATGGGAAGGACCATGTGTGGGCCCTGTGATGGCCTGGTGACCTGTCCGGGGTGTCTCCCCGCCTGCCGCCCAGTGACCGCAGGGATTGGCTCCAGAATCCCGCGACCCCTATTGGGATAAGCGGCTTGGATAATTCATGGATGGCTCAACTTCCACAAGACAGCTGATCTCCAACAACCACAACGCACATCACCGTGCAGCATAGCAGCTATTGCAGCATCACCCTCAGCTCTCCCATGACGTCACTCGGCAACCAGAGCGCACACGCACACCACGTGGCACAAAAACAAGTAGAAGAGCGCACTCAGTAGAGAGCAGATCTCTGCCAGGCTCATCTTCCCTTCTCCGGCGCTCGGACCTGGTGACGAACCACCCCGTGTCTCGCCTGCTGGGAGGAGGACTCCTTATTAAAGGGTTTCACGATACAAAACGAATGTAGGCGAATGACTTTCATTCCTTCTAAAGCAACACACAGAAAACGAGAGGAAAACCCAGCTCAGCCGGGGGAGATGTTTTACCGTAAATACCGAGGGGATTTCCGGCTGCGCCTGTGATTTTGTCTCACTCCTGCAATTGTACCTTTTATAGCAGGGTTTAAACATTGGAGTCTATGGCACTTCCGCGCCTAATCCCCCTCATGATGCCGGGCAAACGAGCGTGGCGGCGAGCTGAATGAGGCTAATTATTTTTGTTTCAGCCAGAATTTTTCAGAATTTCAGAATTGTTGGTTCCTGCGGTTCTCCTGTGCTGAGATCAGCGGTGAATTATTTGCTCATTTGCGAAATAGGATCGATGTCTCGTTTGCTTTCAGCATTCATACCCGAATACAAAATGGGCACTGTGGCGCTCTGAACTAGATAAGCTGTGCGCATGCGTGCAGTGACCGGGCAGCATTAGTCAAGCGAGCTAGAGCGCGAATGAAGAGAGGGAGCAGCGATAGCGAGAACAAGGGTTTTCCGAAGGGTTTTAATCACCGCAACCAACCAGTCATAACTATGCACAAACATACTTAGGCTGATGGGTCCAGTAGTTTGCCAGATTAGCCGCGGGCAGACGCACACATGCGACCAAACGCGTAATCCCCTGCAGTCCACCGGCGGAGATAACGAACAAGTTTCCGCAGTTGTTGTTCGCCGGTCACTTGTGCAACTTCAACAAATTCATTTAAGTGTAGCCACGATATTATCAGTGCACCGCCTTCCATTCAATCAGGAAAATGTGCACACCAACCTGGAGTTGGAAGTCCCACCTCACTTGAGAGACTCGTGGCAGCCTTCTGTCGCAAAATGCATCCAGTAATTTTGGCAGCAAATAAGTTTGGCAGAGTGTAAAACATGCAGACAATCCTGCCAGATTCGCAAAACACAACGTAGATCAGCAGCAAGAGCGCCAGTACTTTGTGAATGCGGCGGCCATTGCGCTGAGTTTGCTCACAACCCGCCAAAGGCTCAAAGTCAAAGTTGATGACGACACTGATACAGCGCCGCGCCCTGGGCCGTTCTGCCACTACACATCCACATTTGATTGGCTAATGATACGGCCACTCAAACTTGTAATCGGTTTGCAGCTTCAGGGTTCAAGGGAAGGCGAGCAGTACAAACTGGTGCAGGTCCAAGGAACGGTGATGCGTTTAGATGACATAGGACATCCCTGCTCAGCCCCACGAGAAAACGAGTAAGTGAATTCAGACACGTTTCAGGCTCACTTCAATTAACTATGAAAAACAAATTATGATTTTGATTTTAACAGGGCCAGCAGAGGAGGCCCTGGTGGCCCCGGCTGCCCACAACTGTGTTTGACATTTAACAGACTATTCCGCTTGTCTTGTTGGCGAGCAGAGTTCGCAGGGCACTGAAACAGTGTGATAGAAACACGGAACTGCACTGGTGTGTTTGGAACATAGGCGGAAAAGGTCACCCATTACAGTTTGTCTCTGTGACATGAATAAAGCCACTGTGGCCAGAGTGTAAGAACATGACTCTGGCACTTTTTTCTACGGGAATGCCACAAGCACACACAAACACACAGACACTTACTAAACGACTGGATGTACATCACTCATGTATTTTACACACGAATCACTCTACCGCGTCCCTTTGTCTTAAACGGCCCGCTAGCTGCTTTCTAATGAAATGCAGGGCATAATGTATGTGACCATGAGTGTAGACTGGAGGCAATACGAAACACCCCAAGTGAAAACAGCCTTGTGCCGCGTGTTCCCTTGAGCTGTGTGCAACTTGATATTCACTTGCCCATGGGTTAATATGAGTATGATTTACGACTTGACAGGGTTCCATCTATCTAACCTCGGCTGTTGTCATCGCCCAGCTCTGCAGCACTCCAGTAAATAGCCCAAACCTTCGTGGTGTCTCGTGTGAAAAGAACCAAGTAGGTGCTATGTGTTGGGGTACTTGTTAATGCAGTGTACGCCTAAATAAATTACTGCAGTATTCACCATCCCTCAGCAAAGACGAAATCCCTTCTTCCTCTTGTATTTCATCTGCCTTACAATATCACACTCAGTACAGTTATGGTAAAAAGTGCCCTCATATTACACAAACATTTGTCTAAGAAAACATAGGTAGAAGACTGTTGATGAGGATCCCTGAGAAATGGAGGTCGGTGAGGTGAGGATATATGACCAAATGACTGAGGAACGTTAAAGCAAGCTGGGCAAAACCTGTTCAAAGTAAGAAACCCTCTTGCACATGCTGTCATGGCTTTTTTCAATTTGGGTTTTTTTTTTTTCATTTGAAACTCAAATGTCACAAAAACGGGCTTGATGGAAACCCCCACCGCAGGCTCGACAGTTGAATGAAAACATACTGAAAGAAAGAAATGGAAGGAGAGAAAGAAGGCAGAGAGGTTTTTTTAAACCTTTATTATAAAAAAAAAACTTGAAAAAATCCAAACATTTTTTCCGTGATAGAAATAATACTGTACAGTACAGCGCAGACCAAAACACTGTCATCGCCGACCTAAAAACGGTATTAAATATTAATTCTTCACCTGCCACGGAACACATCGCAGCATTATAGCACCTCTTTGATCAAATCACCCATGTTCCTCAGTCCTTTCAAAAGTTCTAAAGTCAACCCGGACTCTGGCTTTTGACCAGTGAGATGAGAGCAGGAAGTACCTCCTGCCCTGTCCTGGTCTCTGCTCTGGTCGGTCCTCCTGCTACTGTACACGGACAGTTTGGCCTCCCCTACTACCAGCTTCAGTAGTTGCCACTTCGAGACGTCAGAGTTTTCGTAGTCAACTCCCAAAATGAGGGCAGTGTTATGTATGCACACATCGACAGTGCTGCATTTGATTTACTGCTGGAAGCTGGCATCATTGAACCGGTGGACGCGTCACCTTGGGTCTCAAACCTCGTGGTGGCTAAGAAGAAGTCGGGGGGCCTGCGTGTCTGCGTCGATCTACGTGCAGTAAATAAGGCAGTGGTCCCTGATAAGTATCCACTGCCCACCTCAGGAGAACTCACTGCTCAGTTCTATGGCTCTGAGGTGTTCTCCAAGCTCGACCTCAGACAGGGGTACTTACAGGTGCCCCTCCACCCCAGCAGCCGAAACCTCACAGCCTTTGTGACACATGCAGGAGTGTTTCGCTACACCAGGATGCCTTTCGGTCTCAGTTCCGTCCCTAGCTGCTTCCAGAAAATCATGGTCTCCGTGCTGGCTGGCATACTGGGCGTGGCCATTTATCTGGACGATATAGTGGTACACGGGCCCACCAGTGAAATCCACGACAAGCGCCTTAACATGGTCTTCGCAGCCCTGTCCAAGCACAAGCTAACTCTCAATGCTGAGAAATGTGTCCTCTCTGTGCCAGCCATCGACTTCGTGGGGTTCCGGCTGTCAGCGAGCGGTGTAACTCCACTACAATCCAACGTGGACGCCATTCAGGCCATCCCTGAGCCCAGCTCGGCCGCCCAGGTCGCCTCCTTCCTGGGTATGACAAGTTACTACCTGAGGTTTCTTCCCCAGTACTCTGCAACCACAGCCCCCCTGCGCCAGCTGCTGCGTAAGGACGAGCCATGGGTGTGGTCAGAGGCATGCAGTGACGCTGTGCGTGATCTCAAGACTCAACTGACTTCACCACCAGTGTTGGCTCACTTCGACATCTCCAGCTCCACCTTTGTGACCTGTGACGCATCAGCCACAGCGATAGGGGCTGTGCCGTCTCAAACCCAGAACGGTGTGGAGAAGCCCATCGCCTTCGCCTCCCGTGCCCTCAACCTGACCGAGCAGCGGTACTCCGTGGGTGAGCGTGAGGCGTTAGCCTGCATCTGGGATGGTGAAAGGTGGCACCTCTACCTCCATGGCCGCTCCTTCACCCTCAGGACAGATCACCAGGCCCTGACAGCGCTGCTGTCCACATCTGGGACAGGCCACAAACCCCTGAGGCTGCACCGCTGGTCTGACCGCCTCCACCAGTACAACTTCAGCCTGCAGTTCACCCCAGGCAGAGACAATGTTGTCGCCGACCTGCTCTCTCGCTCTGTCTCCACCCCAGCTCCACAGACGGACACTGACTGTGTGGAAAAGGACATTGTCCAAATGCTACACACACCCCTCCAGGCCACTGTCTCTCTGCAGGAGCTGAGGGCAGCCTCCGAACAGGACCCTGTCCTCTCCCAGCTCCGCACCTACATCCAGAACGGCTGGCCTCACAAGGTCCCAGAGGAGCTGGCTGCGTTCGCCCGAGTCAGACAGGAGCTCTCCTGCTGGAACGACACCTGCGTGGCACGTGGGTTTTGCACAGTGGTCCCAGGTGCTCTCCGTGCGCGTGTTTTGAATACGGCGCATGAAGGCCACCTGGGCATTGTGAAACTGAAACAGCGCTGCCGAGACCTGGTGTGGTGGCCGGGGATAGACAGAGATATTGAGGCTCTGGTGAAGGACTGTTCTGCCTGCCTTGTGAGTGGCAAGACCGGCCACCAGGCTCCCCCACCCCTGCAACCTCTCGCCTGGCCCTCTCAGCCCTGGGAACACCTGCAGTGGGACATTTGTGGTGAGATCCATGGAGTTCCCCACCACCAACGCTTCATGGTGGTCGCCTACGATCTACACTCAAAATGGCCTGAACTCACCACTTCCGGCACTGTGACCTCACAGATCATCATCGACTTCCTGGACTCTCTTTTCTCTCGCTGTGGCCTCCCAAAGGCCATCACCACTGACAACGGCCCTCAGCTGGTCTCTGCTGAGTTCACTGCTTATCTCGAAAGCAAGGGCATCCGTCATATACGCACTGCGTATTACCACCCCCAGGCCAATGGCGGCGTTGAACGTTTTCACCAGTCACTGAAGAACGGCCTCAGAGCACACATGGCCCAAGGGTGCTCTTTCACGCAGGCCATCCGTCACACTCTGCTGCACTATCGGGCCACACAGCACTCGACCACAGGCGTCTCCCCAGCCTCTCTCATGCTAGGCCGGGAACTGTGCATGCCCCTTGACAGGCTCCGCCCCTCCACACCTCAGGCACCTCCCTCTGGGGTCAGAGCCTCAGTCACTCGTCAGCAGACGCGGATGAAGCAACGGTTTGACCAGTCAAAACGAACCAGGGTGCCAGACATCAATGTGTCAGCCTGGGTCAGGGTCCGCAGGCCCCACAGGGACAATAAAATGGCTTCATACTGGTCCTCTCCTCTCCAAGTCACCCGTCAGCTGGGCCCAGCCACTTACCTCCTCAGCGATGGCACTCGGTGGCACTCCAGTCGTCTATGGAAGGTGTCAGCTCCGCCACACACAGCTGGTGACACAAGCATAGCCATTCCCTCAGCATGGCGAGACGCCCCGGGGCTTCATGCAGCTCCTACACGGGCCCAAGACATTTCTGGGCCTCAGCTTCCCCTGCCTTCTCCCTCCCTACCTCGGCCTGACCAGCCTCAGGCCGCCCCGCGACCTGTTCGCACACGTTTACGCCCTGGCCACCTAGAGGACTTTGTGTCAACCTTTCATGTTTGAAATCCTGCCGGGGGGGGGGGAAATGTTATGTATGCACACATCGACAGTGCTGCATTTGATTTGGTGCTGTTCTATTGTGCTGGGATCGATTGGTGATGCCTGCGGGCTCTGGGTTGTTTGATCGGGTCTGCCTTTGATGCTGTGTCAGTCTAAATAAAGAATGCCACGGAGAGGTTGTGTCGAGCGACAGCGCTGTGTCCTGACGTGATTTCTAAACTTAATAGGCAGTCTTGGACCACCTCTCACCAAACAGTCTACAAACGTTCTTCATTGCAGTGAACAAGTTACGGAGTCCTTCGCATCTGTAGAAACGATGAAAAACGGTCTCGACCTCTCCACAAATTGGGCGTTCACTTGAAACCGTGGGGTCGATCACAGGGATAAAATGATTCACTGCGATGGCACCACGTAGACTCCTCCACAGTACGTCAGTAGTGCTTTTCTTTAGAGGTGGTTTACATAAAAACCTCCATGCTGGTTTCACACCACGGTCCACATCCAGTTCTTGTCTCCACTGTGGCAACTCTCCCAGCCAGTTTACATTTGTTCAGTGCTTTCACGCAACAATTACACACGGGTTTTCGTTCGTGTACAAGTCCACATTTTTATAGTCGATCATATTTAATCAGGGTCATGAGAAGCCATCCAGATCTGGAAAAAAAAGCAAAGCTCTGAAGCTCTCTCAGTACACAAGCTGCTGGCGGTCCGACGCCGGGGTCGGGGACGCCAATACCTGGTGGACTGGGAGAGTTATGGTCCAGAGGAGCGCTCCTGGGTGTCCTCCAGCAGCATTATGGACCCTCACCTCATCCGGGACTTCCACCAGTCTCATCCGGATGATCCTGGGCCGTGAGGGGAGGGGGGGGTACTGTCACAGTCCATCTTAGTTTAAGTTAGTTTTTGTCTCCTCTTGTTCCCTTGTCTCGTGCTTCCTGTTTTCTTGTGATACTCACCTTGTCTCTCGTTGCAGATACCTTCACTTCCTGCCCGCGCGTGTGATTACCTGCCCCGCCCCAATGTGTTGCACCTGTGTCTAATTGCCCCCCCCCCCGGTGTATTTAGCCTGTGTGCGGCCTAGCTTCTGTGCCAGTTCGTCTTGATCCTGGTGTGACGGCGTTCCGGCATTTTGTTACCTTGTGTTTTCCTCGTGAGTGTTCTAGATCAGACCTGGGTGTTTCTGGACTTTGGCCTTTGCCTGTCGTTTCTGGATACCTTTGCTGAGCTGACTGATCTGTGTGTACCGAACCTGCTGCTGAATAAAGGACTTGATTTTGTGTGTTTGCATTGTGGGTCCTGCTCTAGTTCAGTGTTTGGCACTCACATGCAAAACTACAGATAATATGTACTTTTTCTCCCCAATCGTACTTGGCCACTTACCCCACTCTTCCGATCCGTCCCGGTCTCTGCTCCACCCCCTCTGCCGATCCAGGGAGGGCTATAGACTACCACATGCCTCCTCCCATACATGTGGAGTCGCCAGCCGCTTCGTCTCACCTTACAGTGAGGAGTTTCACTAGGGGGGCATAGTGCGTGGGAGGATCACTCTGTTCCCCCTCCCCCCTGAACAGGCGCCCCGACCGACCAGAGGAGGCGCTAGCACAGCGACACATACCCAGATCCGGCTTCCCACCCGCAGACACGGCCAATTGTGTCTGTAGGGACGCCCGACCAAGCCGGAGGTAACACGGGGATTTGAACCAGTGATCCCCATATCGGTAGGCAACAGAATAGACCGCTACGCCACCCGGACGCCCCGATAATAAGCACCCGTAATGTACTCTAGCCTGAACAAGGCCCCTTCCTGAACACAGCATCCACAGCTGTGCTAGGTTTGGAGGAAGCATGTGCTCTAATGTGTCTGTCTCTCCGCTTGTGATTTTTTTTTCATGCCCGTTCACCTTTTACACCCCCTCCCCTGCCTCCACCTCCTCACCTGTTGTTTCTTCTCTCCCCCAACCTCCTCTTTTTCCATTCCTTCATCCATCCGCCGCTCGCCTCTGCAGTGGGTACGAGGCAGCTCTGTGATAACCTTGCCCTGTCATTGCATTCTTTAGAACAAATCTGTTCTTATCGGGATTTCTTTAGCAGGCAGCAAATCCAATTCCCCGCGCCCCCGGTGGGGGCCCACCTCAAGTCCTCCACGGGCAATCTGCCTGTGTGATCTGACGTCTTTAAGAGGGACTTGAACCGAGGGAGCATTAGCCCATCTTACAACTAAGCTCTGCCACTGACAAAGCGTCAGCCTCGCATGGTGGCACTCCCTCATTTTCTCACTCAATCTCTTTCTTTCTTGCACCCAGATGATTGTTTCCTGTCTCCTCTGTCCAATTTGTGCATAAGTGTCTTTGTGTCTCTCGCTTTGTTATTTTCTGTTTCCCGCGCTCTATAGCACTGTACTGGCTCCCTGGCTGCTGTTCCTTCTTTCTCTCGCTGTCTCTGACCAGGGATCACAGGAACGTTTGAAGAATTTGTCTGGTCTATCACTCTTTCCACCCCCTGTAGTGATATAACGCCATGTATATCCACTGGAACTACACTAGGTGTTATGTACTACCCGGACTGTTATTATGGTTACACCACTACCATGTATGGTTATTACGTCTGCCTACTGAGCCACGATTACACCTGAGTTCTATAACCCGGTGTGGTCATTGATCCTCGACCAATACTACCCCAAGTATTACTTCACCCCCCACCCCACCCCCCTTCTCTCTCCGGTTCCCAGTCTCTTACCTCCTGCATTTGCAGCATGCCGCAGCGTCCTGTCTCCGTCCTCGCCACAGCAAACCTGAGCAGATTCACCGGATGTGCCTCTGTAACGTTTTGTTTGGGTGCACGCTTGTAGCAGCATTTATCATTAACACGCAAAGCTCTTCGGAATCCGTCCCCGGCTTATCTCACGGACGTCCTTCAGACCTGAGGCCAAGTCCTAGTCTTGACGCACCATACACGGGCCGCACTCCGCCGGGCCCCGCGCGGACTACAATGGCGCAATGGCGGACCTCGGCGCACGTCCGCCTGCCCATGACCGCGCGAAGCTCAATGTTTGTGACCGCGCGTACCGGTGTCACACAAAACATGGCTCGGCATGAAACTGTTCCACGTCGACACGCATTTGGTGTGGCACCGGAAACCTTCTTGCGCTTCTTCTTCGTGGCTTTGCAACTTTTATACAGTATGGAGACGGTGTTCTTCCTCACCCATACTTCTCGTATCCCTCACCAACATGCTGAACTCCCCCCCCCCTCTATCCCTCCCTTCGTTAAGTGGTCGAACAAACCACCTCCGCGAGGACTTCTTTCCATCATAGCCTGGCAACAGAGCTGCTCTCCTTCCTCATCCGTGGACAGCGCCATGTTGTTTAGTCTAACTTCCGGCGGAAAACGAAAATGACGCGCAACGATTGTGGGAAATGTAGGCCTTTGGGTACGCGTTGGTACGACTGGACTATGAAAAGACTATGAAGAGGTGTGGTCCGTCCGCACAGTGTATGCGCCCTGTACTTGCAGACTATGTGAGCGCCCTTACACTCCAGCCCGCTCCCTGCGGTCTTCACCAGCAGGTCTACTGGCGCCACCAGCTATCAACCTCGGCACAAAGCTCGCCTATGCTGCACCCAAACTCTGGAACCCCATTCCCCATCACATCCGCTTACCGGAGTCCAGTACAGCAGTGTTTCTCAACCGGGGGTCCGCGGACCCCTAGTGGTCCGTGGTGTAATTGCAAGGGGTCCGTGAAAATAAAATATCTCTAAAAAAAAGATCCTATGACATTTATAGAAATAGGATTATTTTACTCAAATGTGACTGAGACCTTTATCTACCTAAACTATAAAGGGTAACAGCACTTTTTTCTCTAATTACATCTGTTTCACAAGTGTAATTTGTTGTATTTTAATAAGAGATCTCGCTCCCGTTTGCATTGTTAAAAGTTACTGCATAAGAATTCTGTTGTGTTAACTATATCTAAGTTACAACTGAAAGCTCTTATTTTTGCCCCAAAGAGTGAATAAATGCTATAATGCAATTTAAAATGCAGTTTCTACTGTTTCTATCAAATTGCAACCCCCCTCCCCCAAGATCAGGTGGAGGGGCCCTCAGGGTAGATCAAAAATACGCAGGGGGTCCAGGACCCCAAAAAGGTTGAGAACCACTGCAGTACAGAATGCAAAGTCTGCTCTTAAATCCCACCTTTTTAACCTAGCTTTCCCACTTCAACAGCATCAACTGCGTCATCTTCATCTTCCTTTAACTCCTGCTGATGCATGCTCTATTGCATTGCTTTTGGTGTGCTTTGTTGTGTTTTACTACTTTGCTGTTTATTATGTTTGATGTAAGGTGACCTTGAGTGTCATGAAAGGCACATTCAATAAATAAAACGCATCATTATTATTGTTGTTATTATTATTAATAATAATAATAATAATGATCCCTCCTCTGTTGCTCTCCCTGAGGTTTCTTCCTATTTTTTCTCCCTGTTAAAGGGTTTTTTAGGGAGTTGTTCCTTATCCGATGGGAGGGTCTAAGGACAGGATGTTGTGTTGCTGTTAAGCCCACTGAGGCGAATTTGTAATTTGTGATATTGAGCTATATAAATAAAATTGATTTGATTTGATTATTATTATTTCATTGATATTATCAGGAATCGGGGACAATTTATTGTCATTTCCATCGTGTACTTGCGTACACAACAGAAAGGAGATTTCGTTTCACCCAGCCGACAGCAGTGCACCACAAAAGGCAAAAACGCATATCCAAAATTTCTCAGACTAATCTTCCCCTCAGTCTGGCTCCTGTGCGTAGCTCCTGTTCCTAAAGTAACATCAAGGCGCCTGTGTCGGTGGACATGCTCTGGAGAGGACCTGGGGACTTACTTTCTCTTTCTCAGTCACGTTTTGAAGCTATCCGCTGACTGTATCGAGGCACTGGAAGCCAAATCACTTTGCATCACCTCAGTTTATCAGCGATGTGTGATCAGAATGGCCAACTTGAGAGAAGGCTGACGGGTGTTTTTTTTTTCTTCTTCTTTGCTTTGCTGCTGTCACCAGGCTCAGTCAGCTTACTCCAGATCTAGCCAAGAGATGTCAGGCTGACTTCACTGTTTTCTATGAAAGGGGCAAGAAATACAGAAATGACAGATAACGACTTCTCTGAGCAGAGCTTTCACAGCCAAGTATCTAAGCTGGGCCTCAAACGCACAGTGCCTTTTGAACAGTCCTGTGATGCAGTCCAGGCCTGTAATGTCACAGACGTTGCCGCGGACGGACTATCTGAGGAATGTGGGATTGTGGAGAGAAGTCTCGGGTCTCCACAGCTAGAGAATCACAGCAGTGAGGAGAGGTATCCCAAACTGATCACCCAAGCTGATGTCCCTCTCGGAAACCTAAAGAAGGGCGGCGTCCGGGTGGCGAGGTGGTCTATTCCGTTGCACGAGGATCAGCGGTTCGAATCCCCACGTTACCTCCGGCTTGGTCAGGCATCCTTACAGACACGATTGGCCGTGTCTGTGGGTGGGAAACCGGATGTGGGTCTGTGTCCTGGTCGCTGCTCAAGCGCCTCCTCTGGTTGGTCGGGGCGTCCGTTCGGGTGGGGGAGGAACTGGGGGGGGATAGCGTGATCCTCCCACGTGCTACGTCCCCGTGGTGAAATTCCTCACTGTCAGGTGAAAAGAAGCGGCTGGCGACTCCACATGTATGGGAGGAGGCATGTGGTAGTCTGCAGCCCTCCCCGGATCGGCAGAGGAGGTGGGGCAGCGACCGGGAAGTCTCGGAAGAGTGGAGTAATTGGCCGAATACAATTGGGGAGTAAAAGGGAGGGGGGGCACAAAAAAGCGGGAACAAAACAAAAAAGTACAAACACAGTCCATTCAAGGGTGCAACTTCAGTATAATGTTGACAGCTGGTGTCTGTCAACAAGTGACCAGCACTGATTGGGGGGGGTGGGGGTTAGAAGGTAGGTGGGGGCATGACCATGGGGGGGGACACAGTTTGTTAATGAGTCTGACTGCTTGCGGGTAGAAGCTAGCACAGATGCTCCCGTACCTCCTCCCAGACGGCAGGGGAGAAAACAGGTTGTGAGAGGGGTGGTGGGGATCCTTAATGATGCTGGAAACTCTGCAGTCACGGCGTTAAGGGTAAAGCTCCAACAGGAAGGGGACAGGGCCACAAATGATCTTGCTAGCCGTCTTCACTATCCTGCTCAGCTGGTGTTGTTCGGTCGCTTTGCAGTTACCGAACCAGCAAGTGAGACGCCAGGTTAGGATGCTTTGTATGGTGCCCTACTGAAGGCGGTGAGGGCTGGAATGGATCAACCCCAGGAGCTTTTGCAGGATGCCAGAGACTGTGGCCCCAGGGAAACGGTGAGGGGCTGCGTCGAGAAAACGGACCTTCCTGATTATGGAATGCCCAACTATTAATGTGGCTGGGGAGAAAAGGGGACGAGGAGATGTCGGCTGTGGATGTCATAGCAGGAGAGTACACGAGCCACACTGTGCTGAAATCGCCGACTGGGGATGTGGTCTCCGAGCAAACAAGTGTTGTGACGAGGCAGTGACATCAGCTCTGGGAATGGATTTCCCTGCTGGCTCGGGGCATGGAAAACCTCGAGAGCGTCTAATCAAAGCCTCATTCAGGATCTTAGGACGGGAAGAGGAGGTCATTACCTGGGATGAGGGCTGTTGTTTTGGCTTCACAGCCACCTGAACACCTAGCCACCAGTGGGGAAGCTGCAGTGTAGGCCAGTGCCATTTTCACAGAAGGGCCCCGATTGAGATGCGTCGGAACCACAGGAATATCAGCAGGGTGGACCGTAGCGTCATCAGACAGGGTTGCATAGCAGTTGGAGAGGCCTAGGCAAGTGGGGGGGGGGGGACACCTGTCCGAGCCTCTCTTGCAACCGCGGACCACCGCTTCGGCCCAGGATGATAGGATTTTCGGTGTCGAGCAGGAGGAAAGCCACGAACAAGCGGAGGGGTCCCACAGACCTGTGTCCTGGATGCTTGCACTGAGAGAGGCAATACGTTTTCATTTGAATGACAGCCCGCGGGAAGAAACTGTTTTTATATCCGGTTGTTTTGGGGTACAGTGCTCTGTAGCGCCTACCAGAGGGGAGGGGTTACAACAGGTTGTGACCAGGGTGTGATGGGTCTGCGGTGATGTTGCCTGCCCGTTTCCTGAGTCTGGAGGTGTGTAAGTCCTGAATGGAGGACAGCTTGACAGCAATGATTTTCTCTGCAGACCTAACTGTCCGTAGTAGTCCGTCCCTGTCCTGCCTGACAGTGATGGATGTGCAGAGGACGGACCGGACCACTGCAGTGAAGAACTAAGTCGACAGTTCCGGAGGCAGGCCGAATTTGCCAAGCCAGCGGAGAAAGCCATTCTCCTGGGTGTAGAATCAGGTCTGTGGGGCCGTTGCTGTCTCTTCTTAGTCAGTTGTTGTTGGCGATACTGTCGCTGCGGGACAGCCGGGGGTGTGGCGGTGGTCAGATGAAAGCTGGCACGTGGCAGCAGGCAGTTTCACTTGACGTCACAACCTCCCAGAAAGGATGTCCTATTACTAATGAGATGCCACTCACACCAAAGAAATGTGATCATTTCACTCGCTCCCATGACGCACCTCTGATGCTGCCCTGAAATGCAGTTGGAAGAAGACTTTCAACCATTGCATCCAGTTTGTCTTCTGTGTACTGAAGCGATACAAACATCAAACAAATATACACATATAAACAAATATATGGGCGTCCGAGTAGCATGGCGGTCTATTCCGTTGCCTACCAACACGGGGATCGCAGGTTCGAATCCCCGTGTTACCTCCCGCTTGGTCGTGTCCGCGGGTGGGAAGCCGGATGCGGGTATGCGTCCTGGTCGCTGCACTAGCGCCTCCTCTGGTCGGTCGGGGCGCCTGTTCGGGGGGGGGCGACTGGGGGGAATAGCGTGATCCTCCCACACGCTACGTTCCCCTGGTGAAACTCCTCACTGTCAGGTGAAAAGAAGCGGCTGGTGACTCCACATGTAGGGGAGGAGTCATGTGGTAGTCTGCACAAAATTCCAGGTTAGGAGTTATTCAGTCGTCAAGTCAGCATTATTTCGGTAGTTTGAAGGAAATTGGCATGAAGCATTAAGAGGTAGCGTTTACTCATTGTGTATTTGATTCTCCACGCCTGTCGTTTAAGTCTGCTCTAAAGGGGGTCTTGAGAACTTCCCATAGAGGAGAAAGGAATGTTTGTGCTGGGGGATGGGTGCCACTTCCTCTCCCATCTTCCCTGCAGATCACAGTCCACTGGAATTCTCTATGGCCCAATAACTGGCGATGAGCAGGTGTTTAAACGGCCCTACGGTGTGAGGTGTAGGGAAAGGTATGGCTTTAGCTGACCAATGGGCAGGCCTTTCTTTGTCCAAGGAAAATGGAATATAAGGGAGATGACTCATTTGTTCAGCGAGACTGAAGTAAGTCCACCCACTGGTTGTCCTCTCCTATTCCATGCAATACAACTTGTCTTTTATCATCAACCACCAGTGCTTTGTGTCATTATTTCTGAGTCTTGAGTGTTTGCAGGCAATTTCAACGACAATAGCGGGAGAGTGGCGCAGGAAAGCTTTCAGACTGATGAGATAATTCCATCTATAATAGAGAAATCTGTCAAGAGTCTAGGTGGAGGGTATAGCACTTGCTTCAGCAATAGGGAGCAAGGCTGTGAGTTGAGAAAGCTCATTGTGCAAGGTATTAGAAGCACTGGTAGATCATTATTGTTTGGCAAATTGAAATTGTGGTGCTTGCAGTTTGGATTGTTTCCATATATAATGTGGCCATTGACGGTATATGAGATGGCCATCACTGAGGTGGAGAAATTACAGATGATAAGGATGTCCGCTAGGAGTGGCAGCCGTTCCAGTAGCTTAAAGTTGTAAATGTCAAGTGTGAGTATGAATTAATAGGCGTTCGGTTTCTGGCTTGCTGAGCAGGCTGCTTCAAGCCAGCAGTGCCAGCTGCCCCATTAGCTAACAGCTGTTAAAGAGTAACTACACCCTAGACCAGTGTTTCTCAACCCAGTCCTCAAGGAACCCCTATCCTGCAGATTTTCATTGTAACCTTGCATAGGTAGCCCTGCTTGTACTTACTCGACCAATCATCTCGCAGCACTTAATTATGCAAGGTGTGCAAACTCTGACATTCACTGCTGAATTACTACAAACAGGTACCTATTCAGGGTTGCAAAGAAAATCTGCAGGATAGGGGGTCCTTGAGGACTGGGTTGAGAAACACTGCCCTAGACCATTTTAATGAGTTTGCTGACATCTACAGGTTAAAAACATAGCAGGCTGGTGTTGGTACTCCGTGGTGTTAGCATAGCAGGATAAACAGCAGCAGGCAACATTAATAATGGATCTGTTGTATGAAGGTATACTAGCACACCTACTAGCATTAACAGACAGACAGACAGACAGAGGTACCCTAACCTCATCTAGGTCGTCCATCAGGACGCCCCTATAGGGTTTCAGTTGCGCATGTTTGTTTAAAGCATGGGGGCACCACTCCACATGCAGTTCTGTGGTTCTCCGCTAACTGCAGATTTTGTGCCTTTCCATTGTCAAGATGCACTGATCATCTGCAAAGCCGCAATGTCCCCCGGTCCATAACATCAGTGTATCGATGAATGCACCTAGGACTACTGCTAACCGACCGACCAGAGGAGGCGCTAGTGCAGCGACCAGCACACATACCCACATCCGGCTTCCCGCGCGCAGACACGGCCAATTGTGTCTGTAGGGACGCCCGACCAAGCCGGAGGTAACACGGGGATTCGAACCGGCGATCCCCGTGTTGGTAGGCAACGGAATAGACCGCCACGCTACCCGGATGCCCTGTAACAGCTTTTTCGGCTGTGAAGTAGAAACAATAGTAAGGGGAGTGGGGAAGTTGAGCAATCCTGTCATGTAAATCAGAGATAGATCTGCACTGACACTCTGAAGAGGTGGCTTGAGAACCTAGTGAGTCGCGCCGGTTGTGCTCAAGAGAAGGTTAACAGACAGATCCTTGGCTTGAGAGGAAATGGTATGCTGAATCAGCCGTTCATCACTAGCCCTCCAGACAGAGACTTTTAATCCTGAAAACAAGCCAGATTTAACCTTTTGAACAAACAGAACCCTTTGGACCTGGGACACAGAATCCACAGAAAGCAGTTAATAATGCCAGCTAATTAGAGGTGTTGGGGGGGGTGAGCCCTTAATGTGGGAGGATCAGGAGAATTCCTTCCCTGTCTGTGGCTCACCGTGCTTACAGCACACTTGTAAAACACAAATAGCACAGAAATAGAACAATTACACAACCGCTTTACTAGATGCAATTACCTCCACACCGGTATTGTTGACTTGATCCCAGCTGTAAATAGTTGACTTTTCCCTCATAATTATCAATACTTGGTCAAATACATTATCAAATAAATAAAAAAAGAAAATCGTGCTGTTTTTCTTTTACCTCACCTCTATACAGGGATTTTTCTCATGCTTTAGCACTTGATAAGAACGGACATTTAAAAAAAAATACAAAGACTTGACCATCACCGATGGACACCACTGTTATGTTGTGAAAAAGACACGACAGGTGACGCTCTAGTCGGAGCGTACTCCGTTTAATCAAACAACACAACTAACTCCATTCATTATCCATCGTGATTTTCCTCGGCAAACCCCATCATGATAACAGGGAGTCTAAAATATCAATTAACCCCTTGGCTGTAACCGAGCCCATGGGTGTCACCTCCAGCCACTTAGAGTGGAGGTCATAGGTCACAACAAGAAACCGCTGGTGGTGTGGTACCCCATGTATCTCGCCGCACATGTCGACTTGTAGATGCTCCCAGGGTTGGGACGGCCAGTTCAGGGGCTGCATGGGCGGGGTTAGGACTGGAGCCCTGGTCTTGCTGCTGAGCAGACAGGCGGTGCAGTCCTTGACCAGGGTCTCGATGTCTCTGTCAATCCCTGGCCACCATACATGGTCCTGGCATCGTTGTTTGAGCCTGACTACGCCCAAGTAGCCCTCGTGTGCCATAGCAAGGACACGCACATGAAGGGCACTTGGGACCACAGTGCAGGGCCCTCTGGCAACACAAGTGTCATGCCAGCATGCCAGCTCCTCCCGGCTCTTGAAGTAGGGGGACAGCTCATCCAACCCCTTCGTGGGCCAGCCCTGCCTGATGTACGTTGGACCTGAGGAGAAGACAGGGTCAGCTGCTGAGGTATCCTGGAGCTCCCTCAGTGACACCGTCTCCTGAAGGGGTGTGTGGAGAAGCTGCACACGGTCATGCTCTGCCTGATCATACTCAGAGGCCAGAACCAAGGTTGTGGGTAGGTTGGGGATCGAACGTGATGGCAGGTCAGCCACCACGTTGTCCCGGCCTGGCATAAAGTGCAGGCGATAGTTGTACTGCTGTAAGTGGTCAGCCCAACGGGGAAGGCGGAGGGGTTTGTGGCCAGCGCGTGGTGTGGCCAGGAGGGTGGTAAACGCTTGATGGTCCGTCCTCAAGGTGAATTCGCGTCCATAAAGGTACATGTGCCAGCGTTCACAGGCCCAGAGGCAGGCTAAAGTAGGGACGTGCCGTCCATATAAGCAAGGTAAGCAGTGCTTACCCAATGAAAAAAGAAAAAATAACACTGTGAAATGTTAAAATAAAAGGGCTAATGTAAACCGTTTGTTTGTCTTCATTAAAAGAGTTCGTCATCTTTGGTTCCAGCGCAGCAGCAGCCATTAACTTTGTCTTGGCTTTTTGGTGCCACCTGCAGGTGTAAGCTCTCTCTCTCTCCGCTTTCTGTAGCGCCGATTGGAATGCATTAGAAGAATGCGTTATCCACCAAGGACGTTGAACCTGCTCCCTCAGCCCACCACTAACATGCCCAGGGTAAGCACGCTCACTAACCAATCAGCAGCGCTTTCCTTATCAACGTCATCACGTCCACGCTGGCTCCTACCTAACCACTGTCGACTAATGTTAACGTTACGGTGAAAATGGACAGTAGTCCTGTAAACACCAGCGACCTTCGGAGGTTTCGCAAGCTGGACTGAGTCACTTTCTACAGGCCGCCCGGAACCAGCGCTGACAGACCTTCGCAGTAAAAAGGGAAGGCTGGTGAGGGATGCAGGCTGGTGAGGGATTCCAACAAGCCTGGCACGGTCGTCAGAAATGGCTATGTGGCTGTCAGAGGTGGAAAAACCCGGTCCAGAAAGTAAAAACCCTAACTGTGTCTTTACTCCACCCATGTACTAAACCATCAGATTGCACTGACTAGTTTCCCAAATTAGCTGGTTTAATACATGGATGGAGTAAAGACATGGTTAGAGTTTTTACTTTCTGGACCGGGTTTTTCCACCTCTGGCACTGGCTGTGCAGCGACCAGCCGCCTCTCCTGCTGCTCCTGTCCGTTGTTTTCAGCGAGTGATCATAGTGCGTGGACTCAGGCGGGCCACGGACACCTTCAGGCGCTCAGTAAACACGAGAAGACCGCAGTCCACATCAGAAGCCAGGTGGCACTGAAAACATCTGGCCCCAGCCGTATCGACTCAGCTCTCGATGAGCAAACGGGATTATCAATCGAGCGAGAATAGGGGTATTCTAAACAAACTGACTGATGCCACCTGCTATTTAGCTGAGCACGAAATAGCACGTGGGGGCGATGAGGAAGGCGAGGACTCGGAACCGGGGGCGACTACGTGGACCTCATTCATCTCATTGCAAAGTACGATGCGGATTTAGCCACCCGTGTAAGCTCGTCTACTGTTTTCTCTGGCCTTTCCAATAACACCCAAAGCGATCAGACTGAGGCAATCGATGAGCGAAGGGCGACGTGTGTGGCCCTTGATTTGAAACATTGTATCGCGACTGGCAATTTTTTGTTTTTTTGTTTTTGCTAATTCGATCCTAAAGTCCGCCACTGTAACACTCCGCTCACTGTTTATTAGCGGGTCCTAGGGCATCAACTTACCTGAATGGCATTTCCTTGACACTGCACTCACCCGTAACCTGTGTGCTTGGCACAATGTGTAATTAAGTGTATTAAAATATTTATGCTTACCCAATCTCAAAGCTCACGGCGCGTGCCTGCGCTAAAGCCTCTCGCTCCCCTACTGAGTGCCTCTGTTCTGTGGGGCTGAGTGCAGCCTTTCCACTCCCCCATGCAGCTGGGACATGGCGATGGCGGAGGCATCACGTGGGACGAGGGTAGGGCTGGCTGGGTCAAAGTGCGCCAGGATCGGTGGTGAGGTGAGCTGTGACTTCAGGCGGCGCACCGCGTCAGAGCAGGCTGGTGTCCAGAGCCAAGGCTTGTCAGTCCTCGACAGTTTGCACAGCAGCACCATTGTGTCGGAGTACTGCGGCAAAAACCGGAGGTAATGCCCAAGAAGGACGCAACCCGGGTGTGCGACGTAGGCTCTGGGACCTGTAGGATGGCTTCCGTGCTTGAGTGAAGCGGGCGGATGCCCTCAGCGAATAGGCGGGACCCCACATACTCAATGGCTGAGGCCCCAAAAACGTACTTTTCACCATTTAGTGTGAGGTGGCGCTCAGCCTACCCAGTCGCACGGACTTTCGATCGTGATACCATCACGATCATGACCTGATTTACGTGATGTGGTCACGAAGGTTAGGGTTAGGGTTAGGGTTCTATCAGATCGTGACCACATCACGTAAATCAGGTCATAGTCGTGATGGTATCACGATAGATTAATTAACGTGATGCCATCACGAAAGTCCGTGCGACTGGGTTGGCTCAGCTAATGCACCAAGTACGCTGTGGAGGCGTTCGTCGCGCACTGCGGTGCTGGCTCCGTGGACAACGATGTCGTCAAGGTAGACGGCCACGCCCGGGATCCCGGCAAAGATGGAGGCCATGATTTTCTGGAAACAACTTGGAGCCGAACTCAACCCAAAAGCCATACGGGTGTAGCGGAAGACCTCTTTGTGGGTAATGAAGGCGGTCAGATTGCGGCTTTCAGGGTGTAGGGGCACCTGGCAGAGGTCAAGTTTTGAGATAATAGTTGGCCCATGGAACTGGGCGGTGAGCTCCTCTGTCGTTGGCAAGGGGTGTCTATCAGGTATTTTGGCTTTGTTTAAAGCTTTCAGGTCCACGCAGATGCACAGCCCCCCATGCTTCTTCTCAGCCACAACCAAATTGGATATCCAAGGTGAAGCATTCACCTGCTCAATTATGCCGTCATCAAGCATGCGCTGTAGCTGAAAGGAGATGTCGTCACACAGGGCCAGAGGAGAGCGGTGGAGCGGCTGCATGATAGGCCTTACTGTTGGGTCTAACGGGGGTTGGTGGGTGAAGGCAGCGATGCCCAGCCCGTCCAACAGTGCAGGCCACTGTTGCTGTCAGGGGTTGGCGACGGTGTGAATCTCTCTAGTGTCTAACAGGGTGAGACCCAGGCTGCTGAAGGGGTCGAGGCCAAGGAGATCGGCCCCGTGGCGTGACACGTGAAACGTGAACATCGGCAGAGTCCTGTCCCCATACCTCACGGGCAGCTGAAGAGAGCCCACAATGTCACTTCCAGCATTACCGTAGGCCATGTAGGGTCGTGGAGGGCGGTCCCAGCGGCTTGTGGGGGAAGAATTGGTTCCAAGTTGCCAAGTTCAGCTGTGATACTGTGGCCCCCGCGTCGAGGAGCAGGGGTAGAGCGATGTCGTCACTCATCAATGAACACGTTTTGAATGACACTCGTCCTGAGCGAACATTGTGGATCATTGTTGCAGGAACAGGCGCGGCTGGGCGTTGCCGGTGGGCTCTGGCTGGGGCAGACCCTACAGACTTTGGGAATGCGGCTGGGCTTTCCACAGTTGGAGCAGGTTTTCCCACGAGCAGGACAGGTTTGTGCTCTTGAATTGTGTGTGGGAGAGCCACGGTTCCCACATCGCTGCTGTGAGCGAGCATGGGGTTGTGAGGCTACTGTCTGGGCTGCTAACAGCACTGGCGGGGGGGGAGTTGGTGTCTGTGGCCGGGTGGTACCCACTGGCTGAGCACTCAGGGGCAGCGAGGTGGGAGAAGACAGACCGGCCGCGCATTCCAATGCAGACTCGACCCGCAGTGCCATCTTAGGAGCCTGGCCTGGGCGAGTGTCATTTCATCTTGCAGCGCCTCGCATTTGCATACGCTAGCTAGGCCTCGTAGATCAGCCACATAGCCGGGATAGAGCCACCCGCTGGTCGGTGCCTGAATATAAGGGGACGAGAAGAGCGCTCTGTGGAGGGGCAACATGCTCTTTGAGGAGATCTGTGGCCTCTTCATATTTGGTGGACAGCGCAGCGAGGAGACGCGTCTCACACGAGGATCCAGCCGTTCCGAGGCACGGGTGGTTCTCCGGGGAAAGCCAGGAGAGGGAAGGGTGGAGGCAGAGGACAGTCAGCAGTGTCTGTTTTCAACTCAGAGAAATTGTCAAATTTAGGAAACGACCGGTGATGCGGATCTTCCCGGAAGGCCCCAGCAAACTGACCTTCACAAGACACGTGTTGTGTTGGTTCAGCGGGTTCACTGAGAAATGAGTTGGGGGGGGGAGGGGGGGTTTCGACAGAGGTCTGGGGGAAGAGTGTTGCACCGTGGCGTAAATGCTCACGTGAAGCACAGTCACAACTCATTCATTATAAGGGGATCGATAGAAGCTGCTGGCCCCCGTGTAAACTGGCCAAACTGAAGCTAAGGGACCGTGATGCTTGCTGGAGATGTGGGAAGGAGTCTGGGACTGTAGTGTATCTATTGTGTTATTGGGAGAAGACGGTGTGCATTGTTGTTTTTCTGGACGGGATGGTGAAGTTGTCACTGATTAAAACCCCCAGCACTGTGTCTTTTGGGACTGTGACCAGAACAGGTCAGAGTGTCTACTCGGGTGGAGCTATGGGTACAGCTGGCACTGATACCGGGCTGCAGAAACAACCTGAGACCCTGGAAATCCTCTGCTCCTTCAACCTACAGCGAAGGGATGGAAACAATGTATCAGATGGCAACATGTGAAGGAGTCGCCTATAGGGTGGCGGGTGGAGAGACCATGTTTAAGGAGGTCTGGGGCTTACTCTTCACAGGATGTGGACATGGAAATAGATGATCACTCTGCATGAATATTCATATGGACTCCATGGCTATGTGTCTTGTCTGATTGGGGTTTTTTTTTTCATTTGTGTGTTTACTTTGTTTGTTTGTTTGGGTGCATGTTGTTTAAAAACAGGAAAAGAGGGCAGTTGAGTGTGTTGGATACTTGTGTTATGATGCGTTGTGTTTATGGATGCAATTGTTGATCTGTCCAGAAAAATATCAATTAATAAAAAAAAAATTTTTTTTAAAACAGAAATGAGCCGCCAGTACAGTCTGGACCCGACAGTCTGGACCCGACAATCTGGACCCGACAGTCTGTGCCCAACTTCTCCTGACGTACACATACTACGAAACACTAAAGCACACCTTCGTGTGAAGCAGTGGGCGGGGCTGTGTGTAATGTACATGGTTAATAATGAAGGGAGTAACCCCTCCACTCCAAACCGGCCACACACGCTGCTTACAGACAAAACAATGACGTCACACTGTAGCGACCCGGGGAGGCGGTCGCTCTGAATGTCGGCGGTTCTGCGCTTGGGGAAGCGCAGTGGCTGATGGGACTGTTAATGTTAGATTTAAAATTGTGTTTTAGTGATGTGGTGTTCGTGTTGTGGTTATTCTTGTGTTGTTGTTGTTGTTTTGGGGGTTCGACTCACACTGAGTAGGAGGCCGTTTACTGACCAGCTGACTGACTGCAGGACCGTGACTGGGACTGATGTCGCCACTTGAGGCATGGGGGGGGGGGGACTCGTTACGTTGTTGTACTTCCGGGGTGGTGCGGTGTATGGGGCGCGGGAGCTGTGATTAAAAAGAGATCTTTGCCTCTCGACTCGTTCTTCCACACCGGCTCCCACAATACTGCAGCGAATCCGGGGTGGGGGGGCAGCCGGGAACCGCCGCGGCCGGGACGCGAACCCGGGTCTCCCGCACCACGGGCGACTACGTTAACCAGTGACCTAAAGCAGTGGTTCTCCACCTTTTTGGGGTCCTGGACCCCCCCCCCCTGCGTATTTGTGATCTACCCTGAGGACCCCTCCACCTGATCTTGGGGGAGGGGGGTTGCAATTTGATAGAAACAGTAGAAACTGCATTTTAAATTGCATTATAGCATTTATTCACTCTTTGGGGCAAAAATAAGAGCTTTCAGTCGTAACTTAGATATAGTTAACAAAACAGAATTCTTATGCAGTAACTTTCAGATATATGTAACAAAACAGAATATGTATTCAGTAACTTTCAGATATATGTAACAAAACAGAATATGTATTCAGTAACTTTCAGATATATGTAACAAAACAGAATATGTATTCAGTAACTTTCAGATAGATGTAACAAAACAGAATATGTATTCAGTAACTTTCAGATAGATGTAACAAAACAGAATATGTATTCAGTAACTTTCAGATATATGTAACAAAACAGAATATGTATTCAGTAACTTTCAGATATATGTAACAAAACAGAATATGTATTCAGTAACTTTCAGATATATGTAACAAAACAGAATATGTATTCAGTAACTTTCAGATAGATGTAACAAAACAGAATATGTATTCAGTAACTTTCAGATAGATGTAACAAAACAGAATATGTATTCAGTAACTTTCAGATATATGTAACAAAACAGAATATGTATTCAGTAACTTTCAGATATATGTAACAAAACAGAATATGTATTCAGTAACTTTCAGATATATGTAACAAAACAGAATTCTTATGCAGTAACTTTCAGATATATGTAACACAACAGAATATGTATTCAGTAACTTTCAGATATATGTAACTAAACAGAATATGTATTCAGTAACTTTCAGATATATGTAACAACAGGATTTCTAGGCAGTAACTTTTAACAATGCAAACGGGAGCGAGATCTCTTATTAAAATACAATAAATTACACTTGTGAAACAGATGTAATTAGAGAAAAAAGTCCTGTTACCCTTTATAGTTTAGGTAGATAAAGGTCTCAGTCACATTTGAGTAAAATAATCCTGTTTCTATAAATGTCATAGGATCTTTTTTTTAAAGATATTTTATTTTCACGGACCCCTTGCAACTACACCACGGACCACTAGGGGTCCGCGGACCCCCGGTTGAGAAACACTGGACTAAGGCAAGTCAAGTCAATTTTATGTGTATAGCCCAATATCACAAATTTGCCTCAGTGGGCTTAACAGCAAAACAACATCCTGCCCTTAGACCCTCTCATAAGTAAGAAAACCCTTTTAACAGGGAGAACAAACAGAGAAATGTCATAAAGAGAAGGGTTCGTTTCCCTAAAACACTCTTCAAAAAGCGCAGGATGCACAAGGCGTAAAGCACATCTGCCTAACTCCACATCTGCATAACGTTACATCTGCATATTTTCACATCTGTATAACGTTACATCTGCATAATTTCACATTTGCATAACGTTACATCTGCATAATTTCACATTTGCATAACGTTACATCTGCATACATTTACACTTGGATAACGTTACATCTGCATAATTTCACATTTGCATAACGTTACATCTGCATAATTTCACATCCGCATAACGTTACATCTGCATAAATTTACACTTGCATAACGTTACATCTGCATACATTTACACTTGAATAACGTTACATCTGCATAATTTCACATCGGCATAACTTCACATCTGCATAACGTTACATCTGCATAATTTCACATTTGCATAACCTTACATCTGCATAATTTCACATCTGCATAACGTTACATCTGCATAAATTTACACTTGCATAACGTTACATCTGCATACATTTACACTTGCATAACGTTACATCTGCATAATTTCACATCGGCATAACTTCACATCTGCATAACGTTACATCTGCATAATTTCACATCTGCATAACGTTACAGCTGCATAACTTCCCATCTGCATAACTTTACATCTGCATACATTTACACTTGCATAACGTTACATCTGCATTCTGCTACGCCTGCGTAACTTCACATCTGCATAATGTTACATCTGCATACCTTTACATCTGCATAAAGTTAGAGCTGCATAATATTATGTCTGTATAACGTTACATCTGCTTAACGTTACATCTGCCTAACGATATATCTTCATACCGTTACATCTGCATAACTTCACTTCTCCATAGCGTTAGAGCTGCATAACGTTACATTTGCATAACGTTACATCTGCGTAATTTCACATCTGCATAACTTCCCATCTGCATAACGTTACATCTGCATAATTTCACATCTGCATAACGTTACATCTGCATAACTTCCCATCTGCATAACTTTACATCCGCATAACGTTACATCTGCGTAAATGTACACTTGCATAACGTTACATCTGCATAACGTTACATCTGCATGCTGCTACACCTGCGTAACTCCACATCTGCATAATGTTACATCTGCATAAAGTTAGAGCTGCACGATATTACGTCTGTATAACGTTACATCTGTTTAACGTTACATCTGCATACCGTTACAGCCCTCTGATGAAACAGCAGATTTTCTTCCAGGATATGAGAATCACAGGACTTTTCTTTCCCTTTCTGGTAATGAGTAAGTCGATAGAGATCAGAAACAGACAGCGCTCACACACAGACACACACAGACGCACACAGACACACACAGACGCACACAATTCAAGCACAGAGGACCGCAGTCAGTTCCCTTCATCTGCCAAAATCTGATCTCCTTTTTTTCTTTCAGTCAAAATGTGCTCCCGAGAAATCATGGCTGATATAAAGAGCCTCAGCCCTTCAAAGACATGTCTGGCACACACACACACACACACACACACACACACACACACACACACACACACACACACACACACGCCGGGGCAGTGCTTTGATTAGATTCTATTGGATTTTATTAAATCTTCTCTGAGCTGTCGCGTCATGGCAGCAGCCGTCAGAGGATTATTATTTATTCTGCTGTCCGGAACTTTAGACGGCCCACCGAGACCAGCGAAGATGAAGATGAAGATGAAGACACCTGTACACACGTACGGGAGTCTTCCGGTGACGAGCATTTGTGTGTGTGTGCGCATGTGATGTTGTTGTCTGCATGCGTATCTTGTGTGCGTGTGGGCGCGCGCGCGCGTGCGAGGTCTACACGCATACCTTGTGTGCACGTGCGTGCATGTGATGTTTACACGCATATCTTGTGCGCGTGCGTGCGTGCGATGTCTACACGCATGCTTCTGCGCGCGCGCGCGTGATGTCTACACGCATATCTTTTGTGTGTGTGCGCGCGCGTGTGAAGTCGACACGCATATCGTGTGTGTGTGTGTGTGTGTGTGTGCGCGCGTGCGTGTGCGTGCGTGTGTGACACGTGTCCCGCAGTGAACGTTGGAGCAAACGCGTTTATCTTGGTGTGTAATGTGATTGTGATAGCGGGCGTTACGCTGCCGTATGAAATGCATCCACGTCTAATTACACAAACCAAGTTAAGTATGCAAATAGATTCTTGTGGTGGTAATCAATTACCTCGGAATATGTCTTTTGAGCTGCAGGAAGGAATATTTTTATGGTAAAATAGTCCTTTTAATGGCTATTAGTGTTGACAGCTTCCCCCAAACTCCAGCGACAACACAAGAAACAACTTTGTAAATCTGCCCATCAGCTGACTGCTGGACGCGTTTCCTGGTGCACCGGAAGTGATGTATTTCATTCATTATCCAAATCGCTTATCCTTACTCAGGAACGTGGGGAGACACTCTGGACAGGCCGCGCGCACGCACACACACACACACACACACACACACACACACACACACACACACACACACACACACACACACACACACACACACACACACTTTAGCACGGCCGATCCACATGTCTTTGGACTGTGGGAGGAAACCCACGCAGACATGGGGAGAACATGCAAACTCCACACAGAGGACGACCCCCAAGGTTGGACTACCCCGGGCTCGAACCCAGGACCTTCTGGCTGTGAGGCGACCGCGCTGACCACTGCGCCACCGTGCCGCGCAGTGGTGTATAGCGTTTCTCTTATGTGTATGTTATATTTACTTCAGCTGAGGTTACTGTGATTATGTTGGTTGTACACAAACGAAACAAATCCAGGGACTCACAGCAGCCCACGTTTGTCTCGTGTCACTCCAGTGACTTGACAAGTCCTCCAACATACATAGGTCGCTTGTCCTCTAATACGACCCAGAGGAGCGTTTCTTAAGTTAGCGCCCCTACCGGCGGCAGGAGGTATGCCACAGATACTTTTCGCCTCGGTGCATTGTGGGTTTTTAAAACAATGTGAGAACAATTGAATATGTAGTCAGTGTGTTTTTGTGTTGTGTCGCCGTCCACTGTAGTAAGTAAGATTGCTATCGGCCGTATGTTTACCTATGAATGACGTCATAAGAGCTAACTTAACGTTAGCCACAAGTTAGTAAGTCAGCTAGCGTGGACATTATAACCGCTATGTGACATTAACCTTTGCTGTTATTAATATTCGCTCTCGCGAGAGCTTATGGGAGGAGGTGCTTATTGTTACAGGGGAAGTGACGTGTTATAATGACGGAGGAGCGCGAGGACGTAGCTTAAAACGTCACTACAGGTCGCAATAAGCTGCTGGTACAAGCGGTCTATGGGGTGGTTTTTTGGTGGTGGCGGACAGTCACGTGACTTCATGAGATTTCATGTGACTCATAGTCGACTGAGAGCGTGCCGCTCCGCGTGCAGCGCATCCCCTTCTGCAGCCTCAAAGATGCGTTAAAGCAAGAAATATGAACTGGAACATGGCAGCAGCTGGGGAAGGTGTGTTACTGTGCTATATGATCTGCGATACTGGATTGTAACGTGCATGGATAAGCAGACACGTTGGCCCGTGGCTTACGGGTAGGACCCTTTAGTCGAGCGGTTAGCGATGTGCGGGCGATGCGGGTTCGCGTCCCGGCTGCGGCGCTTCCCGTGGTTGCCCCCCCGAATGCGCTACAGTATCGAGGATTTCTCCAGCGTTGTAAGGGTCAGAAGTGTATATTCGTTCTTCAGCGTGCTCGGGCGTGATGGTTCCTTTGGCCTATAAAAAGCGGGTCGGGAGCAAAGCGTACCGGATGACAGGTGCTGTGAAATGGGCTTTTAAAGACGCAGTGAAACTCTCGGTACATAAACTCTCCACACTTCATCTCCTGCAGCTGTCATTGTGCCAAATAGCCACTTACCGCGAGTCCTCAAGTAAAGCACCGTGCACCGCTTACAGCAACATCTATCACAGACAGGATAATGACTGTCTCCCTCCCTCCCCCCCTCTCTTACAACTATTTATCTCCCTCTTTCACTTTCTGGAAGAAAATGGGCATTACATGAGGTAATTTATTTGTAGTCTGGTTAAGTGACAATTTGACACCGCTCTGTGACAGAGAATTGTCCCCATGGTTGTACCATTTACCAGCGGTGTCTGAGCCCCTCCGGTGTAGAGAGGAAACAGGAAACAGAGGAAACAGCAAACCGAGGAAACAGGAAACAAATGAAACGGGAAAGAAAGGAAACAGGAAACAGAGGAAACGTGAACGAGGAAACAAGAAATGGAGGAAAATAGAAACAGCAAACAGAGGAAACAGAAACAGAGGAAACAGGTGAAAAACAAACGAAACAGGAAACGGGGAAACAGGAAACAGAGGAAACGGGAAACAGGAGAAGCAGAGGAATAACGAAACAAGAAACAGCGGAAACAGGAAACAGGGGAAACATAAAACAGAGGAAACAGGAAACAGAGGAAATAAAGGAAACAGGAACCAGAGGAAACAGGAAACAGAGGAAACAGGACACAGAGGAAACAGAGGAAACAGGAACCAGAGGAAACAGGAAACAGGAAACAGAGGAAACAGGAACCAGAGGAAACAGGACACAGAGGAAACAGGAACCAGAGGAAACAGGAAACAAAGGAAACAGGACACAGAGGAAACCGGAAACAGAGACAACAGGACACAGAGGAAACAGAGGAAACAGGAACCAGAGGAAACAGGAAACAGAGGAAACAAAGGAAACAGGAACCAGAGGAAACGGGAACCAGAGGAAACGGGAACCAGAGGAAACAGGAACCAGAGGAAACAGGAACCAGAGGAAACGGGAACCAGAGGAAACAGGGCACAGAGGAAACAGGAACCAGAGGAAACAGGAACCAGAGGAAACGGGAACCAGAGGAAACAGGACACAGAGGAAACAGGAACCAGAGGAAACAGGAAACAGAGGAAACAAAGGAAACAGGACACAGAGGAAACCGGAAACAGAGAAAACAGAGGACACAGGAACCAGAGGAAACAGGAAACAGATGAATGACAGTGGTGATGAGGGGATGATGTTGCAATGCGTTAAATCGCACAGGATTTGTGTTTCTGGGCTCCTTTCTCTAATTTAATCATGGAAGTCAATAGAAATTAGCAATTAAACACCTGCTGAAATGTGCCCACCTCTGTGATGGATGGTGATGGCTGAATGATGGGTTGTTTTTCCTCAGTTGAAACCACAGTAACTAAAATAAAATGTAATCTCAAGATTCAGGGTTCAAGATTCAAGAGTCTTTATTTGTTACGTGTCATTACACAAGTACAGGAGAGTGAAATTCTTGTGTTTGGGCTTCTCAACACCGCAGCAACAGTAGTCATAAATCCATGGGAGGATCAACTACTAGATATATTGAACGGACCTTGTACGTATAAATCTTCCGAGCAGGAAAACTATCAAACAAACTGTCTTATCAAAGATGTGGTATGAAATGTCGTTTTTCTGAATGGAAATTTAAATGAGTAAAATAAGTTGACCTGCCATCCAAGATCTTCCTGTTGTTCACACTCACATTTTCACAGAAATTAACTTGAATTTCCTCTCCAACTCGGTAGAATTTCACTGAACTAAATTTGAGCTTTTTAAGTGAATGTTGAACTAATGTTGCTTGGCTATGAAATGGGTAAAAAACCAAAAGGGGGAAGAATACTTTAAAGAAACAAAAAACCGTTCTCCTTCTTCAGACCCATGACACCTCGTGGGGCTCCCTGTGTGTCCCCGGATGTTGGTTTGACAACTGGGCCATAACAGTTAAAGCATAAAGCAGGGTCTCTTGCATAGGGCTCATGAGCAGGACCTGCTGACGTGAATGGACTGGATCCACCATCTGTACAATCACTCGGGGTTACCTGTACAGATACTACACCCACATCACTCAGGGTTACCTGTACAGATACTACACCCACATCAATCAGGGTTACCTGTACAGATACCACACCCATATCACTCAGGGTTACCTGTACAGATACTACACCTACATCACTCAGGGTTACCTGTCCACATATTATACCATCCATCCATCCATTTATCTGAACTGCTTATCCTGCTCTCAGGGTTGCGGGGATACTGGATCCTATTCCAGCAGTCATTGGGCGGCAGGCGGGGAGATACCTAGGGACAATGTAGTACGGCCGATTCACCTGACCTACATGTCTTTGGACTGTGGGAGGAAACCGGAGCACCCGGATGAATCCCACGCCGACACGGGGAGAACATGCAAACTCCACACAGAGGACGACCCGGGACGACCCACCAAGGTTGGACTACCCCGGGGCTCGAACCCAGGACCTTCTTGCTGTGAGGCGACCGCGCTAACCACTGCGCCACCGTGCTGCAGCTGTGGTTAAACCTCTACTTAAAACCCGCCCCTCGATCCAGGGTCTCTTAATAACTATCGACCAGTCTCTAATCTTCCATTGCTTTCTAAAGTCCTAGAGAGAGTTGTGTATCAACAACTTTCGACCCATGTAGAAGAAAGCCATCTATATGAACCTTTTCAATCGGCTTTCAGGGCCTGTTACTCCACTGAAACTGCTCTAAACCAGAGTGGTGAACGATTCTTTACTGGCTATCGACTCTGATTCCACTTTTGTGCTTCTACTACTGGACCTCAGTGCAGCCTTTGACACCATTGATCACTGTATACTATTAGACAGATTAAATTATAATTTTGGTGTCTCTGGTTTAGCTCTCTCTTGGCTCAAGTTCTACTTATCTGGAAGAACACATTGTGTCCGCTACAGTAATATTATATCAAAATTTTCTGACCTTAAATGTGGCGTGCCTCAGGGCTCAGTTCTTGGCTCTCTACTTTTCTCTCTTTATATTTCACCTCTTGGCCAAATTATACACAGTTATGGAATGAATTTCGATTGCTATGCAGATGATATTCAACTGCCAATAAGGGCTGATGATCATACTCAATTGACTTACTTAGAGGCCTGCTTGGCTGCAGTGAAAAATTGGATGTCACTTAACTTTCTGCTAATAAAACCGAGATGCTGGCCATTGGCCCTGCTAGACACAGACACCGATTTGATCAAGTAACGATAACGATCGACAACTCTGTGGTTTCACAAAGTGTGGCAGCCAAAAGTCTTGGTGTTGCGTTCGATCCCAGCCTTTCCTTTGGTAAGCACATTAAAGAAACCACCAAGACTGCCTCTTTACACCTACGTAACATGGCTAAAATTCCACCAACGGGAAATTTCTTTCACTCAACTTCAACACACGTGTCCACACAGCCCCGTGGCATGGCACACACTCTCGTGTAGGGGTACAAACAAAACACGCGTACGCACGGAATGAAAAACACACCAATAAAGAGAAGTACAGTAACAATGCTTCAAATTACAACTTCTGAACAAAAACCACGATCCAGAAAAAAACAGAAGCTCCGGGGTGGAAAACAGCAGTTTATTCAGGTGGTGCTTGTGTGTGTGGGTGTGGGTGTGGGTGTGTGTGAGTGTTCCAATTCAATAAAGCTTGTCATAATGTGGCAAATAAAGTGCTGATGTGGCTGTGACTAACATTATTACACAACGCCACCAGGGTACACGATATGGATAGATGGAAAGTAAGTGTACGGGGGGAGGGGGGTGTACATAGGCCAGCTGATATGGCAGTTTGGGATGAACGTGTACTTTGTCAGGGTGAGAGAGGGGGGACGGGTGAGAGGGATGGAAAGGTGGATTTGGAGGCAGCAGCAGCAGCAGTCTCTTACTCAGCAGCACGGCCACGAAACTGCATGAGAAACGCTGCTGTGCCAGGTTGTGTGGAAGTGTGTGCGTGTCTCAGCCGTAGGGTGTGAATTGAGCCAACTGAAATGCAAGACTGACACCTAGCGGTGGATCACACACACTACCTCATCGCCCACATGTGCAACAGCAGCGTGTTTGTATGCCTGCTGTTCGGATTAGTTTTCCTCAGCTGCTCTCAGGGGAATTCCTGAAATGCTGTCTGCGCCTTCAAAACCGGAAGTACTGAGTATTTACAGACAAATTAAGCTATGCTTATAGTTGTACATTTATATAGTTAATATCACATATATGTGATATCATATATTATATATGATCTATAAACAATATATATTTATATATTTATATTATATATATATATATATTTACATGATTATATATCACATATGTCAGGGGTTTTCAAAGTGTAGGAAAGTGAGCCTCCCCTCAGAGAACATAAAAACAGCTGCGCCCCCCCTCCCAATTATTATTGCTATTATTACTATTATTGTTGTTGCTATAATTTATGTTCCACTCAGGTATAAAAACAGGTTTCAACAATAAATGATGTATCTTTGAAGATGATCTCTTATTTTTTTAAACATCTTTTTCAAACATTTGTAAACATCGTTATCTTTATGTTTTAAACATCTTTTTAAACATTTTTGAACGTTTTAAACATCTTTTTAAACCTTTTTAAACGTTTTAAACATCTTTTTAAATATTTTAAACATGTTTTTTTAACATTTTTAAACGTTTTAAACATCTTTTTAAACATTTTAAACATCTTTTTAAACATTTTTAAACGTTTTAAACATCTTTCTAAACATTTTAAACATCTTTTTTAACATTTGTAAATGTTTTAAACATCTTTTTAAACATTTTTAAACGTTTTAAACATCTTTTTAAACATCTTTTTAAATATTTTTAAACGTTTTAAACATCTTTTTAAACATTTTAAACATCTTTTTTAACATTTTTAAACGTTTTAAACATCTTTTTAAACATTTTAAACATCTTTTTTACATTTTTAAACGTTTTAAACATCTTTTTAAACATCTTTAAACGTTTTAAAAAGATGTTTAAACATTTTAAACATCTTTTTTAACATTTTTAAACGTTTTAAACATATTTTTAAACGTTTTAAACATCTTTTTAAACATTTTTAAAAGTTTTAAACATCTTTTTAAACATTTTAAACATCTTTTTAACATTTTTAAACGTTGTAAACATATTTTTAAACATCTTTTTAAACATGTTTAAACATTTTAAACATCTTTTTAAACATATTTTTAAAGTGGGGTTTACCTGCCTTAGCTCAGCGCCACTCGGTATGATGCTTGGGTTGCCTTGGTATTTACGGTGCTAAATGTGTCACTGGCTTTCTTCTGTCACCGCAATTCCTTTAGCTTCCTATCAGAAAACTCCTGTGGCTTGGTCACCAAACCTGGGTGTTTGGTATCAATATGACGCCGGAGTTCACATGGTCTCATACTGTCGTTAGCTAGCACCTCTTTGCAGACAACACACCGCGGCAGTGGGGCGTCATCAGGACCAATCCATGAAAATCCCAACTTCACATAATCCTGGTGGTCCTACTTCCTCCGTGTTCTGCTTGCCCCAGACGCTGTCTCCTTCCTCGCTGTAGGTCGTGTTACTAAAAACCCATCCATTTTGCTCCAAGCATTGCTGAGGTTAACTACATTTAGCTGGACGTTTACGGTTACTTTTTCTTCACGTCTCCCCCCCCCCGCTGCCCCTCCCCCCGAAGCTCTCTGGCGCCCCCCAGGGGAGGCGCGCCTCACATTTTGAAAACCCCTGACGTGATTATATATTATCATTTATATTGCATATAATTCATAATTAAATATATATAATTCATATAGTTAATATACAGTATATTATATACTATGGATAGAGTAGATGCATTTCCAGTACTGAAACAATAAATGGGCGACCGACATTATAGGCAGTTGATAGCTGTCGCCTGACCCGCGGTTTGACTGACGTGTCGCTCCAGCAGTAACAAGACAGCGGCACAGTTGGTGTTGTATGTCTCAGCTTTATGTACACGTCACACACACATCCCGAATACACACACGTACAGGTCCCCAAATCACTCTGCAGACACCCCAAATTAAAGTTTCGTCAGTGGATGAAGATGAAGCGAACTCGTGGCAATTGTAATGAGCAAACACAAGTTACATTGTTATTCATGGGTTTTCATCAGGGAGATATATGAACACGTTCACACCCCGACAGGGCCGTCTACACAGCACGGTGCTGTGTTACACTCTGCTGTTCATCTTGTCCCTCCTCACACGTCATGATGACAATCACTTTTTATTAAAAGAAACAAAACAGTGGCCAGGACACTCGGTACAATAGACAAAAATCAGTAAATCAGCACTTGACACAGTGACAACTTGTATAGCTTACTTTCAGAGTTATAGTGCGTACTGTTATGACGTCAACACCCGGGTAGTGACAGTCGGGGAACGCCAGCGACTCTGGACGAAGTGAGAACTGCACCATCTCGTGTAACCCGGAGACCTCCTTCACTGTTGCGGCACTGTGTACAACTCACGTCTTCTTGGCGTTGGACTTTGTGAAGCAGCTCGGCCGTACAAAAGACATGCAAACTGAACGTGTGGCTGCGCCCTCTAGTGTAGCAAAGCATGTTGGCAACGAGAACGACTGGCATGCACTCGGATGTCACGGAAGTTTTAGGCGCGCACCCACCAGGAAACGGAGCGCTGGAATCGGCTCTGTGCATAACCAGTAGTCCACTGACTTCCGGTTTCTACTGCAGCGGTCATACCGGTTTCCTGTTTGTTGGCGCGTGCTATTGACGGCGGCCTATTTTTGGCGATGCCTGCAAGATTTACCGCGGATAAATGTCAACCACGTGCACACAACTGTCCACAAACGTCCGCAGTTACGGGGATGAGCGTCCTCGTCCTCGTGGTTGTGGACGTAACTTGATATGTACAACTTGAAACGTGTCTCCCGTGTGCTGGCTGGTGCAGGTGAAAGTGCGTGGACAGTTGTGTGCACGTGGCTGACATTTATCCACGGTAAATCTTGCAGGCATCGCGAAAAATAGGCCGTCGTCAATAGCGCGCGCCAACAAACAGGAAACCGGTATGACCGCTGCAGTAGAAACCGGAAGTCAATGGATTAGAGTTATGCACAGAGCCGACGTAAAAATAATTTGGCTAAGAGGATGACCAAGTTAAGCATAGTCATGGATCTGCAAATAATCCTCGTATTCTCTATCCATCCACCCTGAAGAGCATTTAAGACACATTTGCATAAAATATTGCAGATCCTGTGCCACTGTTTTAGCACGCGATAGTTGTTTCCCCCCCACTTTCTTTTACTTATTTATGCAGGAACAGGTCTTGAATAGGACCTGATCCCCGGGCAAGTCTTTTTGTGCACCCTTTGGTTTAGTTCTATGGCAAGTCGTTTTTTGATTTTGATTTTTTGGAATTTTCCCCCTTTCTCTCCCCACTTGTACCCGGCCAATTACCCCTACTCTCCCGAGCCGTCCCGGTCGCTGCTCCACCCCCTCTGCCGATCCGGGGAGGGCTGCAGACTACCACATGCCTCCTCCCATACATGTGGAGTCACCAGCCGCCTCTCTTCACCTGTCAGTGAGGAGTTTCAACAGGGGGATGTAGCGCATGGGAGGATCACGCTATTCCCCCCCCCCAAACAGGCGCCCGACCGACCAGAGGAGGCGCTAGTGCAGCGGCCAGGACACATACCCACATCCGGCTTCCCACCCGCGGACACGGCCAATTGTGTCTGTAGGGACGCCCGACCAAGCCGGAGACAACATGGGGATTTGAACCGGCAACCCCCTTGTTGGTAGGCAACAGAATAGACCACTACGCTACCCGGACGCCCCAGCTCTATGGCAAGTTCAACCCAAGAATAGAAACCTGTGTTTGCATGTTATTCAAATACACAAGATACCAAACCATTTTTTACCCAGTTTGACAATTTGCACGTAGCTACGTAAGTCTTTCCTCTACGGGGTCGACAGACAAAAACGTCTCCACGGATATAAAACGACGACAAGGCAACAGTATCAGGAAGGGCAGCTCCACACCACAGGTCTTGTAAAAAATAAATACGTAAAGTGTCAAAAGCAAATTGATCCCAGACCGAAGGTGTTTGCAACAGTAAAAAAATATTGCATGGAAAAAGAGAGAGTAGGTCCAAACCAGGGTATTAGAAAACACTCGTCGAGCGCAGCGCTGGAGGGTGGCTGCTCTTCTCGGGGGATGCAGCGCTCGCAGAAGCATTTAGAGGGTTGCTTAAGTCAACGGTTGGTTATTTGAAGTAAGCCAAAGATTTCAGTGACGCCGCTTGAAAGGTCTTCATTATTTAGTTAAAACAAAAAAAAAAGGTGAGGAAGAGACGAGAAGGGAGGACTCGTCAGACAGCTCCTCTGCTGCAGACAGACAGTCTTTGCGGTCGGCCGGCCACAGCAGCCGGAGTCACGCTGACATTAGACGGGACAGCGGCTCACGGGAAACGAGGCCGACACTCCAGAGCTCCCCTTGGCCAAGGATACCCGCGAGCTAGAGGCGGGCCAGAGCAGCTTTCTGGGTGGGCTGCTTACCTCCTGCAAAAGTGGACAAAGGCAATGCAGGAAAAGGGAGATTGGAGGAGTCTGGAACGGACTATGTTGTTACTGCATGTTCTACCGTGTCCTTACACCGGCTATCGGCTGCTGGCAGCGTAAAGTTCAAAACCCTGCCGTCCAGGCATTCCAAGGAACTGCACCAACTTAACTGCATACCCATGTGAGCATGCACACTCCTGCTCACCATCTCCATTCTACCCCTGCTGCTCTTACTATCCGTCTCCTCTACCAAGGTGACCAGCTCTACGCTAGCTTTCTCTCTCACCTGGCCCCAGAATGGGGGAACAAACTCCCGGCCTCCACCAGAGCTACTGACTCGCTCACTTCCTACAACAAAGGCCGAAAAACTTTCCTTTCCAAGACCTACCTCGATCCCTAAACGGTCTGTAAGGAATATTGTCAAACTGTCTAGACGCACTTTCCAGCTGATAACAATCATGTAATACTACTACTGGTGGTGGCTGTTACTACGCCCTTACTTACTCAGGAACCATGACCGGCGTCTAGAGTTTAGCCTCTACCTGCATTTCACATGTTATACTCTGATGGTGGTGATAGTCCTGTTATGCAGATATATGGCAGTACAAATCTACTTTGTATTTTGATTTGCCTACTCAACGCCCCTCTGCTCTAAGGAACACTTAAAATACCCTTAAACCCCAACCCTACTTCTTCTTCTTTCAGCTTTTCCCTGTTTTTCAGGGGTCGCCACAGCAGATTTTAGTTTTCGTCAGGAAGGCACATCATCTTCTTCTTCTCCTTCACTCACTAACCTTCTTCTTCTTCTTCACTCACTAACCTTCTTCTTCACTCACTAACCTTCTTCTTCACTCACTAACCTTCTTCTTCACTCACTATTCTTCTTCTTCTTTACTCACTAACCTTCTTCTTCTCCTTCACTCACTAAGCTTCTTCTTCACTCACTGACCTTCTTCTTCTTTTTCACTCACTAACCTTCTTCTTCTTTTTCACTCACTAACCTTCTTCTTCTTCTTCACTCACTAACCTTCTTCTTCACTCACTAACCTTCTTCTTTTTCACTCACTAACCTTCTAACTCTACTTAAAACACTTAAATGCACTAAACATGACATGCTCTCTCGTCTATAACATGGTTACTATGTAGCAAATGTAATACTACTGCTACTACACATTACTTGGGCATGTTTAGGATGGAGCGCCCTCAGATGTCCATTGGCAACATGTGAATCAATCTGCAAGCTGCTGACTCCTCTGTAAATCACTTTGGATAAAAGCATCTGCCGAATGAGTAAATGTAAATATGTGCATTTACGCCGCCCTCTGCAACTTGTTTCTTACCTAAAGTGTCTTCCAACGAGCTCACCATCAGCTTGTCCACTCTCAGGGTCACTTGGTCCGCTCTTCAGTATAAACATTAAAGCAAACAATTATTATTCCGCACATACACAACTCCACACGGCCATAAATATGACCACAGCTGGTTAGTACTGTAAGATGCATGCTAACATTTTAGCGGACCAAAAAGAGGGAAAAAGAATTTCGAATTCATACGTGACAACAAATGCAAATGTATTGTTAGAGTTTGTGTAAATACAGTTTTTATGATCCCAATAGAGAAATTGTAGATGTGCAGAATGGCAGAAAATAGAGCAACCAAAACTTAAATTAGACTGCAATCATTTGAATTTGTATACCAAAAACCAAATGATTGCGTTTAAAATAGGAATTTGTGTAGCAAAAAATAAATTTCTATTTGTTGGAAACTGAAGGTAAAACTTTCAATTAAACTTAGTCTATCACATACCATTTCCAGCTAACTTTAAGCTATAAAAAACTTCTTTCAAATTAAGTGGCAGCCAAATCAAAGCTTGAGCCCACTTTCACTGGCTCAACTCCTTCACCCACCAGAGTTGCCATAGGTTTGCCATGTTCAGCTGGGCAAACTGAGATGCTGCTGAACAAGGTCAGGAGGTGATGTCTAAAGCAGGGGAATGCACTGCAGATTAAGTGTGGCTTCCTTATAATTTGTTATTATTATTAGTTTCATTAATAATTCATTATATAATATTACATATTATATTATATATATTTATATATTATATTTGTATATATTTTATATATTTATATTTATTCTTATATATCTTATGTTATATATTTTATACAAAGTTCATATATTATATATTTATATTTTATATCATATTATACTATATAAATATTTTTATTATGATATTATATTATATATTTATTAAATAATATAACGTTTATTATATTTTCTTATTATTGTTTATTTTTTATTGTTTATTTTATTATTTAATATTTACTTATTTTTAAGTGTTTCTTTTTTTTTGGAGGGGGGGGGGCATGATGTGCCCAAACAACTGCTAACAATGTCTGGCAGAAGAATGCCTTCACTGTGTTAAGTCTGCCATTATGTCGAAAGAAACAAGGAAGTAAAAGACTTTTGTTTTTGTTTTTTTTTTTACAGATTTGCCCTCAGAAAAGGACAAAAGTCACTCTGGGCTACGGCACAAGGAGGGTAACATCATATCCTGTGCATTGGTTAATAACTGTGCATACAACTTTGCTTTTAAAATGTGGACGAAATAAGTTTATATTCACCATATCAACTTCCAAATCACAAATTAAAAAAAGCCTTTATTTGTAAATTGTGGTAATTTTGTAAAATGCAGTGCATGATGGATTGTCCTCTGTGGGTTAGCTTTATTAAGGTTTCAAAAATACTCCATTCCAAAACAAGTAGTTTAAAATGTGTGACAGCGGACGATGAAAAGGATGTGTGGATATCAGGAAATGGATGAAAAGACGTCCTGCTCCAGGGGGATGTAGTACCTCATAGTCTCTGTGTACGACTGTGCATGTCACCTTGACTGTTTGGGACAGGTAAGGATAAAAAAAGAAAACAGCATACCTTTTGACCTTTTGCACAGCACCCAGTCTCTGCAAAGCGGCCAGTGCATTTTTCTGCAGGTCTGACGACAACACCTCACAGTACCTAAGACCGCCTGAGAGAAGACACAAAACACACTGAGAAACGCACACCGAGGACACTGTAACAGTGTTTCCCAACCCAGTCCTTAAGGACCCGACCCCCTGTCCTGCAGGTTTTCTATGCAACCCTGAGGCGGCGCCTGTCTGTAGTTATTCAGCCAATCAGCAAAGAATGTCAGATGTTGCACACCTTGCATAACTGAGTGCTGTGAGATGATTGGCTGAGTAAGTACAAGCAGGGCTACCTATGCAGGGCTACAATGAAAACCTGCAGGATAGGGGGTCCTTGAGGACTGGGTTGGGAAACACTGCGACTGGAAGACGCACAAAAAAGAGAGGAGTCAATACCTGCAAGGATTTGTTTGACCATGAAGTTCCGGACAGCAGGGACGAACTGTTTTTCTGTCAGACGTTCGGCGGTCTCCTCGCACAGATACCTGCATATCACCTGGACACGGGGAGAACCACAAACACCAGACCCATCACGTGCTGACCTACCCCTCATGTTTTGCCAGGTACATGCACCGTTTCTCAAAGATGCTAACATGAACCGCTAACATGCCATGTGTGTAACATACATGTCCTTCTGTGGCGGAGTTTGTGTGGGTCTGTCCTATGCTTTGTGTGTCCTTTGCATGCCTGTGTGTGTGTGTGTAAGCGTATCTGACCTGGTACCCCTGCAGGAAGGGATCCATCATGCCAATGAGGAAGGTCAATGTTCTGCGGCCTCTCTCTGTCACCAGCACCTCCTGCTGGGACACCTGCAGTGCTCCTGTCTTCACAAGCAGGTGGCTCGCCTCCTCGAAATCCTACACAAACACAGTAGGCAGAAACATCTCATCCGTTTTCAGAACACAAAACGGATGCAGTATCCTCAGCGACGATTACTCAAGCCCAGTATTCAACAAAAATGGCTGTATGACTTCACATGGCTCTGTAGGTGATTTTTTTTGTATCCGGCCAATCACCCCACTCTTCCAGGCCGTCCCGGTCGCTGCTCCACCCCCTCTGCCGATTCGGAGGGGGCTGCAGACCACCACATGCCTCCTCCCATACATGTGGAGTCACCAGCCGCTTCTTTTCACCGGACAGTGAGGAGTTTCACCAGGGGGACGTAGGGAGGATCACGCTATTCCCCCCCGAACAGGCGCCCCAATCGACCGGAGGAGGCGTTAGTGCAGCAACCAGGACACATACCCACATCTGGCTTCCCACCCGCAGACACAGCCGATTGTGTCTGTAGGGATGCCCGACCAAGCCGGCAGTAACAGGGATTTGAACCGGCGATCCCCGTGTTGGTAGGCAACGGAACAGACCACTACACCACCCGAACTGTACGAAATCCATCCATCAATTACCCAAACTGCTTATCCTCATCTCAGGGTCACGGGGATGCTGGAGCCTATCCCAGCAGTCATTGGGCGGCAGGCGGGGAGACACCCTGGACAGGCCGCCAGGCCATCACAGTGCCGATACACACAAACACACACACACAAACACACATTCGTACCTAGGGACAATTTAGTACGGCCGATTCACCTGACCTACATGTCTTTGGACTGTGGGAGGAAACCGGAGCAACTGGAGGAAACCCAGGCAGACACGGGGAGAACATGCAAACTCCACACAGAGGACGACCCGGGCTGACCCACCAAGGTTGGACTACCCCGGGGCTCGAACCCAGGACCCTCTTGCTGTGAGGCGACCGCGCTAACCACTGCGCCACCACGCCACCCCAAAATTGCGTATGTATTGTGTAAAACACTCTTTTTTTTCCCCAAAACTTACTCAGTGTGGAGAAGCTGTGAGCTGTACGGAGAAAGCATTGAGAGCTCATGTCCAACTCCAGCTGGACTCTTTAATTATGATCCCAAAATTCACAGCTTGTTCTCTTACTGCCAAGGCTCAGCGTTTTCAGTTTTTACCGATTTTCACTGAAAAATACCCAGATTTTAAACTGATTTCCACCCGGATTTTATGTTTCCGCGGATCCAAAAGTTGCTCCTGTTCGTGTGAGGTTATGTAACAGTGTCCTCTGGTGGCGAAATTCGGCATGCTGGATGGCTTTGAAGAATAAAAACCGAAAACGCTGAGCCTTGCTTATTGCACACAATCTGGTGACAGGTTTCTGCACAGTTCTGAATGCTTTCTGAAAGGTGAAAGCCTGGCAACATACCCCCCCCCAAGCAAACGCCCAGCCAAATGGTGGTGCGGTGTGTGTACATACAAATCAAGACAGAGGTGGAAAACTCCGCTTTAGAAAGTAGAAGTACTAACCATGTATTTGCTCCACCCATGCACTAAACCAGCTGATTCTAATTAGCACAACACTTCAGCCAGGGAGGAGAACTAATTAGTGAAATCAGCTGGTTTAGTCCAGGGGTGGAGCAAATACATGGTTAGTACTTGTATCTCCTGAAGCCAGGTTTTCCACCTCCGCATCAAGATCAGAAGTGCAAGAGGACAATTTGCATGACGGGATCTAAAAAAGATCCTCACAAGTACAATAGAAGACGTTATTCCTCACCTGCACAGCAGCTCCAGGACAGAGGATGAACTCGCTGGAGAACACGTTTCTCAGAAAGCTGAAGCTGTTGTACACGTCCTCTGGATGAACAACACATAGCATATCAGTCAGAATCAGAAACACACAGTCGTTTCAGTTCATGCACTTGCGCACATGAAATGAAACGAAACATGGTTTCTCCCAGCCCACAGCAGTGCAACACAAAGACAAAAACACAATTGCAAGAACTACAAGAATACACATATCCAAACTAAAAAAAAAAAATCACTGTCCAGGAGAACGAACGCCAGCCAGGATGACTGTCGGAACTGCCGGTCTGCATGGGCTAGCAGTTAGCTTAGCCTGCCCCGCTTCCGCATCCTGTCAGACTGTCCTTGATGTTAGCTTTACAAAAGTAAAGATCTTCTCAACCTGAGCAGTTAGAACTGAAACACCCTTCTCTTGGGACCTTCGCAACATTTTGAAGATAAGAAGCACTATTTACTTCACCAGACAGATAGCCGAGTGATTCAACCAACCTTCCAATCACAAGCCTGCCTCCTGATGGTCCCATCCCACCACATGGTGAACCAGCTCAAGCCAGTGTGTGCGTATCAGATCTGCAGGTTGGAAACAGATAAAGAGCAGTCTCACCTTTCTTGGTAGAGGTAGAGATGTTGATGGCTGCAGCAAGCAGAGCCGGTCGGAGGAAGACATGCAGCACCTGGTTCCTGTAGGAGGCACAGGACAGCACAATGACTGCCTGACTGAAGAGCTTCTCTTCTGGGGTAGCATCAAGAGGACGCTCCCCTGGCTTCACTTGCCCTCCTGCACAAAGTCAAGACTGAAGTCACTGGACAGCAAATTACTGGTTTATGCTCTTAGTATAATACCAGGCATCTGTGTGGCGAGTCATTATTGGAGACAGGGCTATGTCTTCACAAGAATTTGGTAATATGAGTCACACCTGGATTTATATTTTGTAATATATTTTGAGACCATGCAAGTGCCACACAGATCTGTGTGGAGTTTGCATGGTCTCCTCGTGTCTGCGTGGGTTTCCTCCGGTTTCCTCCCACAGTCCAAAGACATGTAGGTCAGGAGACTCGGCCATACTAAATTGTCCCTGGGTGTGAATGTGTCGGCCCAATGACTGCTGGGATAGGCTCCAGCATCCGCGCGACCCCGATTTGGATTAGCGGCTTAGATAATGATGATGATGAATATATTTTGACACAAAAAACACTGCAATACTTTGCTATATTATCTCATCCATCCTCCATCCATTATCCAAGCCGCTTATCCCAACTGGGGTCGCGGGATGTTGGAGCCTAACCCAGCAGTCACTGGGCGGCAGGCGGGGAGACACCCTGTACGGGCCGCCAGTCCATCACAGAGCTCATAATTTTAGAAACTTTTCATAAAGAAAACACCTCAACAGGCATAAAATCAAAGTGATCAGAGCCACAGCTAGTGTGACACTGGCAACGCCTGCTGTTGTGGTTATGTGCAGTCCTGCTACAATACTGCATCTGCCATCTAGTGGTCAGAGATTGAAACAACACAATGAGGCAGTGTCGCTGTCACGTCTCTTTGTAATCTTAAAGCGATAATCTCAAACGTTTTATATAAACAAATGTCCGTTTTGGCATTATCCATCACTGACTAAGGTGAAACAATAATGAGTCAGCTCACTATCAGTTCACAAAGGCCTTTACTCCTGAAACCACTGCCTTTTAAATAACTGTGTCAGTGAGACACTTTCTGCAAAAAAACCTCAAGTTGCCATGATGGGAACTGAAACGTTTTTCTTCAGTCAGCAGTGGTCTGTCCACTAAAGAGGAGAGCAGAACCTCCTCTCTTGTGGACCAGCCAGAGAGCTCTGCTTCAGATCATAAAGGACACCTATGGGGGCGTCCGGGTAGCGTAGCGGTCTATTCCATTGCCTACCAACACGGGGATCGCCGGTTAAAAACCCCGTGTTACGTCCGGCTTGGTCGGGCGTCCCTACAGACACAATTGGCCGTGTCTGCGGGTGGGAAGCCGGATGTGGGTATGTGTCCTGGTCGCTGCACTAGTGCCTCCTCTGGACAGTCGGGGCGCCTGTTCAGGAGAGGGAAGGCTGTCAGGGGAAAAGAAGTGGGTGGCGACTCCACATGTATGGGAGGAGGCATGTGGTAGTCTGCAGCCCTCCCCGGATTGGCAGAGGCGGTGGAGCAGCGACCGGGACGGCTCGGTGGCCGGATACAATTGGGAGTAAAAGGGGGAAAAAAATTTTCAAAAAATAAATAAATTAATCTATATATATCAAGCAAGATTGTATGTTTGTATGTTCCCTTAAAACTCCAGAAATACTCATTGTAGAACTAAAAGAAAGGTATCTTTAGAATCAGCACTTTCCAAGGATTGCACAGTTCGAACAATATTTCAAAAACCAAGTTAAAAAATTATTTGTGAAATTTAGTTTATTTTATGGCGATTTGCGGCAGCAGTGGATTTGCAGCAATTAATACACATATTGGCAAAGAAGCTTGATGAATGGATTGAAAATTATGACGTTTGATAATTTTCGTTAATAACATTCGTTTATTCGACATTCGTTTATCACATGTATCATATCATAAATTATCCTATACTTCATCATCGATTATATCGTAAAGATCAGATCATGTTGGTTGTTTTGGTGAGAACACTTTCCCCGGGCAATGTCGGGTACCTCTGCTAGTAAATACAAACCCCAATTCCAATGAAGTTGGGACGTTGTGCAAAACGTAAATAAAATGGAATACAATGATTTGCAAATCCTTTTTGACCTATATTCAGTTGAATACACTACAAAGACAAGATATTTACTGTTCAAACTGATAAACTTTATTGTTTTTTAGCATATATTCACTCATTTTGAATTTGATGCCTGCAACATGCTCCAAAGAAGCTGGGACAGGGGCATGTTCACCACTGTGTTACACCACCTTTCCTTTTAACAACACTCAACAAGCGTTTGGGAACTGAGGACACTAATTGTTGAAGCTTTGTAGGTGGAATTCTTTCCCATTCTTGCTTGATGTACGACTTCAGTTGCTCAACAGTCCGGGGTCTCCGTTGTCGTATGTTGCGCTTCATAATGCACCACACATTTTCAATGGAAGACGGGTCTGGACTGCAGGCAGGCCAGTCCAGTACCCGCACTCTTTTACTACGAAGCCCCGCTGGTGTAACACGGGCAGAATGTGGCTTGGCATTGTCTTGCTGAAATAAGCAGGGACGTCCCCGAAAAAGACGTCGCTTGGATGGCAGCATATGTTGCTCCAAAACCTGTATGGACCTTTCAGCATTAATGGTGCCTTCACAGATGTGCAAGTTACCCATGATGCCATGGGCACTAACACACCCCCATACCATCACAGATGCTGGCTTTTGAACTCTGCGCTGATAACAATCTGGATGGTCCTTTTCCTCTTTAGCCCAGCGGACACGACGTCCATGACTTCCAAAAACAATGTGAAATGTGGACTCGTCAGACCAGAGCACACGTGTCCAGTTTGCGTCAGTCCATCTCAGATGAGCTCAGCCCAGAGAAGCCGGCGGTGTTTCTGGGTGGTGTTGATATCTGGCTTTGGCTTTGCATGGTAGAGTTTTAACTTGCACTTGTAGATGTAGCGACGGACTGTGTTAACTGACGATGGTTTTCCCAAGTGCTCCTGAGCCCACGTGGTAATATCCTTTACAGAATGATGTCGGTTTTTAATGCAGTGCCGCCTGAGGGGTCGAAGGTCACGGGCATTCAGTGTTGGTTTTCGGCCTTGCCACTTATGTGCAGAGATTTCTCCGGATTCTCTGGATCTTTTGATGATATTATGGACTGGAGATGATGAAATCCCTAAATTCCTTGCTATTGTATGTTGAGAAACGTTGTTCTTAAACTGTTGGACTATTTGCTCACGCAGTTGTTCACAAAGTGGTGAACCTGGCCCCATCCTTGCTTGTGAACGACTGAGCCTTTCGGGGATGCTCCTTTTATACCAATCATGACACTCCCCTGTTCCCAGTTAACCTGTTCACCTGTGGAATGTTACAAAAAGGTGTTTTTTGAGCATTCCTCAACTTTCCAGTCTTTTGTTGCCCCTGTCCCAGCTTCTTTGGAACGTGTTGCAGGCATCAAATTCAAAATGAGTGAATATTTGCAAAAAACAATAAAGTTTACCAGTTTGAACACTAAATATCTTGTCTTTGTAGTGTATTCAATTGAATATACGTCGAAAAGGATTTGCAAATCATTGTATTCTGTTTTTATTCACGTTTTACACAACGTCCCAACTTCATTGGAATTGGGGTTTGTAAATAAAGGACATTCATTTCACTAGCAAGCCACATTAGGCCCACTGGAGAGGAAGGCGGAACTTCCCTTCTGGTGGACCAACCAGAAAGAAGCAATCTAAGATAGTAAACTAGTGAAAGATAGTAATCTAACAGACAATGGAAATCTTTGAGATTTCAACTTAAAGCGACAATATAGTGGGTTTTTTCTTTAAAACCAATACAAAAATGTGAATGATATTATCGCAACACCCAGTGTATTGATAGTTTCTTACTTCCCTGATTGGAGAATTATACAATTTTTATGCATGGTATTATTGTGAGACTGAAAGCTGAGTGACGTGAACCACGAATCACAAAATACAAAATATCCACCTGGTTCTCCCGATGCGAGCTGGACCCGGCCGTCACAAGTTGTCACAAGTCCCCGATGCAAGGACAGGCTGGAGGAGACCACCTCAGACGGAGGCATGTGGTCTACAGATGAGACCGGGTGGTGTTGAGGGGTTGATGATGAAAGCATGTGGAATAAAAGGGAGGGGGGGATGAAAATGGGGGGGGGGGGCGCAGAGAGAGAAAGAAGAGCGATGGAAGGAGTGTGAGGAGGGGAACAAGTAGTTTCATAAGGGAGGACAGAGAGATGAAGAGGAGACAGAATATGAAGAAAATGAGGATGAGGAGTTGAGAGAGGACACTGCATTCAAAGAACAACAGACCATTTCTACAACCGGATACTGCCAGAGAACAATACATCATTATTTGATATGTCAAGTAGACAACGAAGCAGAAAGAGATTTATCTCCCAGAGGAACTGAATAGAAGCTGTATTCTACAAACCTTGAAATTCTTATGAATCAAAAATGAGGCCTTAAGGCTGACACTGAACTGATCTAGTGAATTACTTCAGACATGCTCAGTTCATACTGACATACACACACACACACACACACACACACACACATATATATATATATATATATATATATGGATACACCAGATCAAAGAGCTTCATTTTTCCACAAATAAGGATGCAAATCATCGGTTACCCAATTTTACCCTCGTCTTCAATATATTTGCAGGATTACTGTAAGACAGAGATGGGCAACATGATCCAGAAAGGGCTGGTGCCGGTGCAGGTCTTTGTTCCAACCAAGCAGTTACACACCTGAGTATATCAGTCAACCAATAGTCTTTGCTAAGGACCTTGATTTGTAGACTCAGGTGTGTGTAACTGCTTGGTTGGAACAAAGACCTGCACTGGCTCTTTCTGGATCATGTTGCCCATCCCTGCTGTAAGAGATCTGACTTTCTATCTAATTCATTCCAGACCAGCTGCTCCTGGCTGTTCCAACAGCACGACCCACTCCTTTCTCCAGCGCCTGTCTTCCCTGCTAGAGACCTTATCATAAACACCCGATGGCACTACAATGGGATGACATAAGCTTAAGAGGGGGCATCCGGGTAGCGTAGCGGTTTATTCCGTTGCCTATCAACAGGGGGGTCGCCGGTTCGAATCCCTGTGTTACCTCCGGCTTGGTTGGGCATCCCTACACACACAATTGGTTGTGTCTGCGGGTGGGAAGCCAGATGTGGGTATGTGTGCTGGTTGCTGCACTAGCGCCTCCTCTGGTCGGTCGGGGCGTGTGATCCTCCAACACGCTGCGTCCTCCTGGTGAAACTCCTCACTGTCAAAGAAGCAGCTGGTGACTCCACATGTATCGGAGGAGGCATGTGGTAGTCTGCAGCCCTCCCCGGATCGGCAGAGGGGGTGGAGCAGCGACCGGGACGGCTCAGAAGAGCGGGGTAATTGGCTGGGTACAATTGGGGAGGAAATGGGCGGGGGGGACATAAGCTCTAGAAATCTTCGAACCCGACAGCGTCGCTAGGAGCAAGGGTCCGCTAAGTGAACCAAGTATTCAAATGAAATGGTGCCTGTACAGGAAATAAGTCACGTCTGCCACAAAAGGTAGAGAAGAAGAAGAAGGAATTTGCATGTTGAATGCAGCAGAGAAAGTAATAGCGGCTAAGATACAAAGCTAAACATTATCTCATGTTTAATTAGGTTTCATTAAATGTTTGATATGGCTTTAATGTTGCTCAAGACAGCCTTACTGGATGGCACTTCTGATCAGTCTTTTGATTATTTTGTCGATGTTACACCAAAATCTGCAGCGGTCAGAAACCGTGACCTATACATGAATGCTTTCTGTGCATTCAGGATCGCATTCATTTCGAGTGGCCCACCATGATTTGCAGTAAAAAAATCCATCCATCCATCCATCCATTAGCCAAACCGCTTACCCTGCTCTCAGGGTTGCTGGGATGCTGGAGCCTAACCCAGCAGTCATTGGGCGGCAGGCGGGGAAACACCCTGGACCCTGGACAGGCCGCCAGACCATCACAGGGCTGACACACACACACACATTCAACCCACGCAGACACGGGGAGAACATGCAAACTCCACACAGAGGATGACCCGGGATGACCCCCAAGGTTGGACTACCCCGGGGCTCGAACCCAGGACCTTCTCGTTGAGGCGACCATCCTAACCACTGCGCCACCGTGCCATATGCCAAAATGATGTACAAAATTATACTGTTGAAAAATGAAGAACAGCCACTTTAACACTGCTTCAGAATAACAGGAAGTAAAAGTGGAGCCATACCAGGCCAGCGCAGGAAGGCTCCACATTCCCGGGAAAGGCCTCTGAGCCAGTCTACTTGTTTGGTCAGCTCATCCACCATTATCCCCTGCTGCTGGCCGCCCCCCTGGCCCTGGTAGTGATTCTGAAGCAGGACCGAAGCCAACAGGACCCATGGCTTCAGCACCATGTTGTCCTCTTGCAGCCGCACCAGCCTGTAGGCCACGTCATTAACAAAGGCCTGTGTCTCCTCACTGGGCCTTCTGGGGATGTGTCTGGAAATGAGCAGGTAAATTTGGAACATATTACACAAAAATGTCAGTCGTTTAAAATCCCAGATGACACACTGAGGCCATATTTGTGAGGCCATTCTTCAGCGATCACTAACTGGAGAGAGGGAGACTGGGAAATGTAAAAATGGTACGAGAGAGAAACGCTGGATAGCGGCCAGGCAGAGCTTTCGTTCTATGTAATCAATATTCTTTTCTTTGACCTCAACACCAATGACTTTATCCTGCTCTCAGGGTCGCGGGGATGCTGGAGCCTATCTCAGCAGTCACTGGGCGGCAGACGGGGGGGGACAACCTGGACAGGCCGCCAGGTAATGATTCTTGAAAATAAAGCGTTAATATAACTCATATAACTAAGTTCCCGAAAGGCAGTTTTTAAGTAGAATTTCCTCATCATAGAGGATTTTACAAACACCACCATTGAAACTATTTGAAAATCTCAGAGAAACCTCCCAGATGGCTTGTGGCAATGTTTGCATGTCACATTGGCCCGGTCACTTTCCACCATCTTGTCTGCACATGCCGATTTCCGCTTTCACATTCTGCTCCTGTATCGATCACTGACACCCGCCTCCGATGTCTGTACCCCGAGCGGTCCCGCCACCTCCGATGCCTGTACCCCGAGTGGTCCCGCCACCTCCGATGCCTGTACCCTGAGCGGTCCTGCCGCCTCCGATGTCTGTACCCCAAGCGGTCCTGCCGCCTCCGATGTCTGTACCCCAAGCGGTCCCGCCACCTCCAATGCCTGTACCCTGAGCGGTCCCGCCACCTCCGATGTCTGTACCCTGAGCGGTCCCGCCACCTCCGATGCCTGTACCCTGAGCGGTCCCGCTGCATCCGATGCCTGTACCTTGAGCAGTCCCGCTGCCAAAGGTATGCCACTGTTCTTTCATTCATGTGCTTTTGCAGCTGTGTAGCTGAACTGAAGTGTTTGTATTGTGAAGTGCTGAGTGGCTGTTGCAGCTAGAAAAGTGCTATATAAAATGCAATTTGACTGACTGAATGATTGACAACAGTGAGTTGTACAGCATTATGTGACTGTACGTACTGCTCTTACAGCAGACTACATGGCACCTCCTCATGGTATTACCACAGCCCTTTAAGTGCACTGGATTTATTTTCCCACTAGTTTTAACAACTTCAAGTGACCCGTATACCTTGTAAGAAAAGTAAAATTGATAACAGCCCATGTTGTGTCAAGCATTCATGAGCTGGACTGCAGTTTTGGTCAGATAGGAATAAGACTTGCATTAAATAATCTTGAGTTGCGGTGAGTTGAATTTGGGCCACACGAGCCCAAACACGGGACACGGGACATGGGCCATTCGGGCAGCATGGTGGCGCAGCGGTTAGCGCAGTCGCCTCCCAGCAAGAAGGTCCTGGATTTGAGCCCCGGGGTAGTCCAACCTTGGGGGTCATCCCGGGTCGTCCTCTGTGTGGAGTTTCCATGTTCTCCCCGTGTCTGTGTGGGTTTCCTCCGGGTGCTCCGGTTTCCTCCCACAGTCAAAAGACATGTAGGTCAGGTGAAACAGCCGTACTAAATTGTCCTTAGGTCTGAATGTGTGTGTGTGTGTGTGTGTGTGTATGTGGGCCCTGTGATGGTCTGGCGGCCTGTCCAGGGTGTCTCCCCACCTGCCGCCCAATGACTGCTGGGATAGATAGGCTCCAGCATCCCCGCAACATAGAGCAGGATAAGCGGTTTGGATGATGGATGGATGAAATAGCTTTATAGGTGATGAATACCTTGGCATCAGGTTGAAATGAGAGCGGTTGATCCTGCCCTGGGCTAGACTTCTGACTGACACAGGCTGGCCGAAGTACACATGGATACTGCCGTAGTCTTCACTCAGAACCTTCCTGGCTTTAAAGAGGCCCTGCAAGGGAGAGGCAAACAAGCAGAATATACAGTGACAATGAGCAAGAAAGCTTCGGCTTCATATTACACATACTAAATGAGAGTTTATTACATACATCATAAACCCCACAACTACATCTTGACATATGGTTCTAGTTGGTTCTAGTTACATAACCAATCTCTGTTAATGTCCACGTAGCATTTCTTGTTAACTACGTCATTTGAAATTCCTGTGATTTTTTTTGCAACCAAACTTGACTCCCCCCCTTTTTTTCTCACTAATTGTACCCAGCCAATTACCTCACTCTTTCGAACCATCCCGGTCGCTGCTCCACCCCCTCTGCCGATCCAGTGAGGGCTGCAGACTACCACATGCCTCCTCGAATACATGTGGAGTCGCCAGCCACTTCTTCTCACCTGGCAGTGAGGAGTTTCACCAGGCACAGGCACCCTGACCGACCAGAGGAGGCGCTAGTGCGGCAACCAGGACACATACCCACATCCGGCTTTCCACCCGCAGACACGGCCAATTGTGTCTGTAGGGAGGCCCGACCAAGCCGGAGGTATTTCTAAAACTTGTGGAACAGTTGTGGACCAGATTCTATCATTTTTCAAGGTTTTCCCATGGACTCTTGCACTACAGCACTGTCTGATTCTTACTGAATCTATGTAAAACAGGTCAGGTGCTTGAACAACTCACTGAAGTAGACTCCTTAGGTTTGGGCACGCCCAGCAGCTCTCTGGCATAGAGTGCCTCCTCCAGGATCCTTTCATAACTGATACTGACTGGAACCAAGCTGACATCAAACACCTCTCCTTTAAAGAACGGATCCATCACTATACTTAACAGACCTGAAGGAAGATGAAGACAGAGGGATTACATGTCAGAGATTTGGCTCTTTAGCTACAGTGAGTCCGTTTGAGGGAGGTCAAGAAGTTCATGCCCATCCATCATCCAAACCACTTATCCTGCTCTCAGGGTCGTGGGGATGCTGGAGCCTATCCCAGCAGACATTGGGCGGCAGGCGGGGAGACACCCTGGACAGGCCGCCAGGCCATCACAGGGCCCACACACACACACACACACACACACACACACACACACACACAGGGACAATGTAGTACGGCCGATTCACCTGACCTACATGTCTTTGGACTGTGGGAGGAAACCGGAGCACCTGGAGGAAACCCACGCAGACATGGGGAGAACATGCAAACTCCACACAGAGGATGGCCCAGGACGACCCCCAAGGCTGGACTAGCCTGGGGCTCGAACCCAGGACTTTCTTACTGCGAAGCCACCGTGCTACCCACTGCACCACCGTGCCGCCCCGAAGTTCAGGTCAAAAATCTAAAACCACAAGCCAGATGTCGCTACTGTTACAAAACACTGCTACTGTGGCTCTTTGCGGGCCCTTAAGAGCCTCTAAGTGAGTCATGATGTGGCAGTGCATACACAAACCTCCACTGGTCAACTTTATTTTCCACTAAGAAGTGAAACCAAGACTAAATGACAGAGGAATGCTGCGTGATGTACAGTACAATGATGGCACAGCTCAGTACCGTCCTCCCATCACAAACCCCACATCACATCCAAAGGAAAAGTGAAGGATTGATCAACTGACTAGTTTCCATTACCTTACCTAATTTAGGAGTAAGAGACTTGCATGTCCGACTTCTGGTCCCCTCTAGAAAAAATTCAATGGGTGCAAAGCCATTCTGGAGGGACAAACACCGAGATAAAGGCATAAAACTACTGTTTAATGTATTCATCTTGTTCATCTGCAAAATAAAAATGGTATTTTTTTTCCTTGTTTCGAATAAACAACATTGATTATTTTGTCATGAGTGTCACACATGGGTTTACCATAACAGGGCATGTTGGGCTCCATAGCAAGGCCTCTTTCCTAATGTACATCATTCAGCCTAACCGACACTGCAGGGACTGGGGTGTCAGTACATCGCAACAAAAAAGACAATGACACTGAAAAGGACAATGGTCCTCTCACCCTGAGCATGGTCTTGACGTACTCGGAGAAAACAGCCCAGTACAGCTTGTCTCCTCCAAACGACCGGCGGATGAAGAACGCTCCAGACATACGGAGCATTTCTCCCACAAACTTCATCCCCATGAAATCTGAAAGGACATGGTTGTTTTATATGCAAATAAGACGGTCACAGTAAAAGTAACATACGGCATATCTGTTATTGTTTTCTGCTGCTGACATGGCTTAGCGTCAACATCGAGTTTAATAGATTGTCTCTGAAGTTGTCCCCCCCCCCCCCCCAACAGAGATCTGCAGAGAAAATGTGCATTGGGCTAAAAATCACTGCTACGCTCATATGACCACATGACATTTGAGCTATAATATGCATAACAAAACTGAAAAATGTCCTGTGACAGCCACAATCTCATATGGACAAGTGTGACCGGGTTAGACAATTACAATCAACGCCGCAGTTTGAACCAATATCACAATTTTATAAAAGTTTAAGTCTGTGGCAAGTTCCACACTATTTATTTACATTACCAGCCTATAACATTTGCTAGCTAGGATTTTTTTTTATCAAGTGTTGTACACACTGTAATTAACACACAACACCTGTCGGCTAAATGCATAAATGCTAAGGACGTTGTTTGTGCCGGTACTTACCCATGCCAGCAGCGATGACAGGCAGAGCTAGGTCGTAGGTATACAGGATATAGGACATCAGTAGGAAGTCCATGTAACTACGATGACTGGGCAGAAGAACCACAGGGTGCTCCTGTATAGCCTGCTGGAGCTGACAATAATGAAGAGAACAGATATTTGTGTTTGTAGATGTGTATGAGGTGGGATGGAGGATGTTTCCTTTGAGTGGATGGATGGATGATGACTGAACAGATACACAGGGATTTTGAAAACATGGTTTTGTTTGGTTAGTTGTGTGTGTGTGTGTGTGTGTGTGTGTGTGTGTGTGTGTGTGTGTAGGATTGCTTGTCTGATTGTAAATTCACCCCTACCTGCCCGCTTGTCTATATACTTACTCTCTGAATGCCATCTTCATTAACATGGATGCTCCTGAACAGGGATTTGAAGGCTTTGCTGAGCGTGAAGGCAAAGAAACGCACAGTGCTAAGCTGCAGACAATGAGCCATCTCCTCCAAAATGTCTGACGCCTCTTCCTTGATGACATCGATAGCCTCTCCTGTCTCCTTGGAAACCTAAAAAAAAGTTTAGTCCAACGGTAAATTCAGAGCCCATACATTCTACAGGATTTCCAAAAGCAGGTTCTAAAGCTTCCAGCCTGTCTGAGAGACTCAATATCAGGCAGGATGAGCTGAAATATTTTCATATTCACACAAGTGGCCTTGCAGAACCTGATAATGTAATAAATTCCCGATAATGTAATAACCCCGATAATGTAATAAAAAATCTGCTCGAGTCCATCGAAAATGCAATAAAACCTGATAATGTAATAACTTCCTGGTAATGTAATAAAGTGCATGTCCCAATAATGTAATAAACTTTTTACCAATAATGTGTTACATTAACGGGACGTTATTAGGGTTAGGGTTAGGGTTCAGGGTTAGGGTCAGGGTTAGGATTTAGGGTTAGGGTTTAGGGTAAGGGTTAGGGTTTAGGGTTAGGGTTAACTATGATATATAGTTTATTACATTATCAGGTTTTATTGCATTTTCAATGGCCTCAAGTGCATTTTTTTTATTACATTATCGGGGATTTACTACATTATCAGGTTCTACAAGGCCTCGTTGGCCCTGTAATGTGTGTGCAAGCTGAGAGAGTGCAGTGCCCAAACACCACCACCCCCCCCCACTGCTCACCAGACCAGCCAGCGACCCACCTGACTGACGACATAGTGCAGCTGATCAGACTGAAGCACCATACTCTTGAGCATGCCGGCCTCGCAGGGGGCAACTCCTTTGTAAAGCACGGGAGAGTAGCACCTAATAAATTCCCAATAATGTAATAACCCCGATAATGTAATAAAAATCTGCTCGAGTCCATCGAAAATGCAATAAAACCTGATAATGTAATAACTTCCTGGTAATGTAATAAAGTGCATGTCCCAATAATGTAATAAACCTTTTACCAATAATTTAATAATGTGTTACATTAACGGGACGTTATTAGGGTTAGGGTTAGGATTTAGGGTTAGGGTTAGGATTTAGGGTTAGGGTTTAGGGTTTAGGGTCAAGGTTTAGGGTTAGCTATGATATATAGTTTATTACATTATCAGGAAGTTATTACATTATCAGGTTTTATTGCATTTTCAATGGCCTCAAGAGCATGTTTTTTATTACATTATCAGGGTTATTACATTATCAGGGTTATTACATTATAGGGGATTTATTACATTATCGGGGGGGGTTATTACATTATCAGGGGTTATTACATTATCGGGGATTTATTACATTATCAGGTTCTACAAGGCGTCGTTGGCCTTGTAATGTGTGTGCAAGCTGAGAGAGTGCAGTGCCCAAACACCACCACCACCACCACCACCCCCCCACTGCTCACCAGACCAGCCAGCGACCCACCTGACTGACGACATAGTGCAGCTGATCAGACTGAAGCACCATGGTCTTGAGCATGCCGGCCTCGCAGGGGGCGACTCCCTTGTAAAGCACGGGAGAGTAGCACCTGAGGGCATATCTCAGGTCGCTGGAGTTCCTTCTCTCCTCCAGCATGTCCTCCAAGTCGTCTCTTTTCTTCAACGCGGGGTCCCCGTGCTGTGGAGAGGCAAACACACACGTGGGCTGGAGGGCCGGGCAGCGGTGCTAAACTCGAGTAGCTTAGCAACCGGCTCAGCCAACCACACACAGGCTTACGTACCGAATAAAGAGGGCGCGCTGCCATTCTTCCCTCGGACCGGCGGTGCGAGCGCGGAGGCTGCGCCCAGAGAAGGTGGGATGCGGGATGTTTGTCGGTCCTCTCCAGCCGCTTAACCGTTCACTTTAACCGCGCCGATGCGCCGTAACGGCGTATGCGGACATTTTGGATTCACACGGGCGGCGGCGGAGTCACTTCCGGGTATTACGGTAAGCTTACCTACGGTGGCCGGGAAGAGCCCGTCTCCGAGCTGCGGCGCGCAGCACACGTGGTGGGTCGCCTGTAAACGCTTGTTTCTCGCTGCGGGCGGCGACCGCCTGTCCCTGCCGTTTTAGGCTGGAGATGAGTCGGAATACCAACAGCAACGAAGACGACGGCGTTTTCTTTCTTGATGAAGTGCTGAAGAAGCTATATGAGTTTGGTAAGCGTGATTAGGTAGCTCAAAAGCTACTACTGCTACTTTCGGCTAAGCTAGTTTTGCCATTAGCCTGGACATACAGTCGGCATGCCAGATGGTTAAGGGATGCCATGTTTTGTCTACCTTTAGAAAAGATAGCGTATACATTAAGGAGCTCAAATACCACGTGGATCTGGCTGGTAACCCGGTCTTTCCCATTTTGAAAACCTGTACCGGGAGGAGTCTGGTATAGCCATCTGGTCTCTGTTATCAGATGCCTTCACAATTGTATTATAACTGCTAACTTCCATGAAATCATATTGTTTTATTTGCTCATGATTAGTTGTCCTATATGAACAGATAGATGTGAAGTTGATCCATTGTGTGTGTGTGTGTGTGTGTGTGTGTGTGTGTCTTGGGGTTACTGTTTCTTTCTATTTTGTTTTGAGTGGCAGCAGCGTGCAGTCAGTCACGGTGACAGGCTAGTGGCATCATTTTGGCCCCAAGTCAAGATCCAGGCCCTGCTGTTTGTTTTTTATATTGATTTAATTCACTTTATTTAATTCTTCTATATATACCTGCTTGGCTACAGTAAAAGATACTTTGGGTTGAACTGAAGTTGGTAGATGTCTAACTATGAATAAATGTCACCCATGTTTCAATGTATTGTTACAGAAAATGGAGCCGCTTCAGGAAACAAGATCAAGTCTCAGAAGAAGAAAAAACGTAAGCGATGTCAGGAGGAGGAAGAACTAGTCACTGCTGAAGATGTCTGCGGTAATAGTAAAGAGCCCAGAGCAGAGCGTGGTGATAGTAGGCACCACCAGGAAAACGCCAAGACAGTCAGCCCTGCTGCCAAACAAACCAGTATGTATACGGTGGTGATATCCCATATCAGCACACAGATGGGAAATACTGATAATGAGGAAATGCTTATAGTGATTTTCTTTTTTTTTTTATCCTCCAGGTCCTCCCATTCAACCCAAACCCCAGGTTGAGGTGGTCGTATTTCAGGACCCCACCAAAATGAACAGAATCAAGCAGGCACCAGCTTCTGACGTAAATAGCGTAGGCCTACATTCGGTACATTAATTAATTCATTTTAATTAATATATTAGTATATGTCTCTCCTGTCTGTTTTCATGTGTACTCTTCTCTCCTGTCTGATTCTTTCATATTCTCTCTTTTTCCCTCTTATCTCCTCCATCCTCCCCTCAAGCCCCTTCAGCTAAAGGCAAAAGGAAAGGCAAACACAGAGCATCCTGAAGACTTCACCTTGGAAAAGGTGACAGACATTTGCTTAACATACTCCATTACAGGGAAGCAGCAGGTTCCATACCAATAGATCCTAATCAGTGTGTGTGTGTAATTTGTGCGTCTTTGTTTGTGTGTGTGTGTGCGTGTGTGTGTGTGTGTGTGTCTGCCTGTAGGCTCGCCTGGAGGTCCATCGGTTTGGAATCACCGGTTACAAGAAGGAGCAGCAGCGTGTATTTGAACAAGACAGGGCAATCATGCTGGGAGCCAATGTAAGGGAAAACATTCCCACATTCTTCCAAATCTAGTATTGCTTCTAAATCAGGATTTGAATTTTCTAATTAATGTAGTTCGATGTACCGTATGCATCCCTTTGACAGGACGCTAAGGTAATCTTGTCAAGATAATCCCATAAGGTAGTCCTAGGCAACTATTGTGATACTTAAAATGAAATGAGGGGGTAGAAAGGAGGTTGTTTTACAAACCTTAAAGGTGCAAGTCCATGAATACTGGGATGGCATCCAGCGCTTTACCTGTGCCCCCGTCCATAGGGTTAGTGGTTATGTCAGGAAGGACATCCACCGTAAAATTTTGCCAAATCAGTATGCAGATTGACAAGACCATACTGGATCGGTCAAGGCCCGGGTTAACCACGGCCGCCATTGGTGCTGTGCCCTCACAGGGTACCGATGGAAACTGTACAGTCCGCTGTGGTGACCCCTGAGAAACAGGCAAAAAGGCGGAAACATAAAAAGAAGGAAGGTACCATATATGATTCTAATCAGTTCCTGATCACTATTATTCACTGATGTGGATAACAACAACAAATTAAAGTGAGTAAGACAAATTCCTATTGCAAGGTAAAGAATATGCAGCACATTTGCTGACATCTACCTTTTACTTTGTTTCAGTTAGTACCATTCAGCAACTCCTGTTAATACTCACTATACTACTACTATTACTACTCTTAGCTGCTCCTGTTAGGAGTCACCACAGCGAATCATCCGTTTCCATCTCTTCCTGACCTCTGCATCTTCTTCCGTCACACCAGCCACCTGCATTTCCTCCCTCACCATATCCATAAACCTCCTCTTTGGCCTCCCTCTTTTCCTCTTCCCCAGCAGCTCCATATTCAGCATCCTTCTCCCAATATACCCAGCATCTCTCCTCCACACATGTCCAAACCATCTCAATCTTGCCTCTCTTGCTTTGTCAACAAACCGTCCAACCTGAGCTGTCCCTCTAATATACTCGTTCCTTATTCCAACTTTCTGCAACACTCCCAATGAAAATCTTAGCATCTTCAACTTTGCCACCTCCAGTACACCCCCCCCTGCCCCCTTGTTGTTTCATCTGTGCTACCTTCTCCAAACAATATGACATAGCTGGTCTCACTACCATCTTGTAAACCTTCCCTTTAACTCTTGCTGGTATTATTCTGTCACAAATCACTCCTGACACTCTTCTCCACCCACTCCACCCTGCCGGCACTCTCTTCTTCACCTCTCTTCTGCACTGCCCATTACTCTTTGAACATTAGACCCCAAGTATTTAAACTCATCCACCTTCGTCACCTCTACTCCTTGCATCCTCACCATTCCGCTGTCCTCCATCTCATTCAGCATGTGTAATCCATTTTGCTTCTACTGACTTTCATTCCTCCTCTCTCCAGTGCATACCTCCACCTCTCCAGGCTGCACCTGCACCCTACTCTCGCTACAGATCACAATGTCATATGCAAGCATCATAGTCCACAGAGACTCCTGCCTGATCTCATCCGTCAACCTCTCCAGCACCATTGCAAACAAGAAAGGGCTCAGAGCCGATCCTTGATGTAATCCCACCTCCACCTTGAACCCATCTGTCATTCCAACCGCACACCTCACCACTGTCACACTTCCCTCATACATATCCTGCACCACTCCTACATACTTCTCTGCCACTCCTGACTTCCTCACACTGTACCACACCTCCTCTCTCGGCACCCTGTCATATGCTTTCTCTAAATCCACAAAGACACAATGTAACTCCTTCTGGTCTTCTCTATACTTCTCCATCAACATTCTCAAAGCAAACATCACATCTGTGGTGCTCTTTCATGGCATGAAATCATACTGCTGCTCGCTGATCATCACCTCTCCTCTTAACCTAGCTTCTATTACTCTTTCCCATATCTTCATGCTGTGGCTGATCAACTTCATTCCTCTGTATTTGCTACAGTTCTGCACACCACCCTTATTCTTGAAAATCGGTACCAGTATGCTTCTTCTCCACTCCTCAGGCATCCTCTCACTTTCCAAGATTGTGTTAAACAATCTAGTTAAAAACCCCACTGCCATCTCTCCTAAACATCTCCATGCCTCCACAGGTATGTTATCAGGACCAACTGCCTTTCCACTCTTCATCCTCTTCATAGCTGCCCTCACTTCCTCCTTGCTAATCCACCACACTTCCGGATTCACTATCCCCACATCATCCAACCTTCTCTCTCTCTCCTTTTCTTCATTCATCAGCCCCTCAAAGTACTCCTTCCACCTTCTCAACACACTCTCCTCGCTTGTCAGCACATTTCCATCTCTATCCTTGATCACCCTAACTTGCTGCACATCCTTCCCAGCTCGGTCCCTCTGTCTAGCCAATCGGTACAAGTCCTTTTCTCCTTCCTTACTGTCTAACCTCTCATGCAACTCGCCATATGCCTTTGCCTTTGCCACCTCTCTCTTCACTTTACGCTGCATCTCCTTGTACCCCTGTCTACTTTCTTCATCTCTCTGACTATCCCACTTCTTCTTTGCCAACCTCTTCCTCTGTATACTTTGCTGTACCTTGTTATCCCACCACCAAGTCTCCTTGTCTTCCTTCCTCTGTGCTGATGACACACCAAGTATCTTCCTAGCTGTCTCCCTCACTATTTCTGCAGTGCTTGCCCAGCCATACAGCAACTCTTTACTACCAACCGGTGCCTGTCTTAACTCCTGCCTGAACTCCACACAACAGTCTTCCTTCTTCAACTTCCACCATTTTATCTTCGGCTCTGCCTTCACTCTCTTCCTGTTCTTGATCTCCAAATTCATCCTTCAGACCGCCATCCGATGCTGCCTAGCTACGTACTCCTGTCACCATCTTGTGGTCTCCAATCCCTTTCAGATTGCACCTCTTGCATAAGATATAGTCCACCTGTGTGCACCTTCCTCCACTCTTATATGTCACCCTGTGTTCCTCTCTCTTCTTGAAATATGTATTCACCACAGCCATTTCCATCCTTTTCACAAAATCGACCACCATCTGTCCTTCCACATTCCTCTCCTTGACACCATACCTACCCATCACCTCCTCATCACCTCTGTTCCCTTCACCAACATGCCCATTGAAGTCCACTCCAATCAATCACCACTCTCTCCTCCTTGGGTACCCTCTCCACCACGTCGTCCAACTCACTCCAGAATTCTTCTTTCTCTTCCATCTCACACCCAACTTGCGGGGCATATGTGCTGATAACATTCAGCAATACATCCTTCAATTTCCAGCCTCATACTCACACTCTTCACCTCCAACCCACTCTGGAATTACTCCTACTCCATTTCTCCTCCCATCCACACTATGGTAGAAGAGTTTGAACCCACCTCCGATGCTCCTGGTCTTGCTCCCCTTCCACCTGGTCTCTTGCACACACAGTATTTCTACCTTCCTTCTCTCCATCATATCAGACAGCTCTCTCCCTCTACCAGCCATAGTGCCAACATTCAAAGTTCTGACTCTCATCTCCATACTCCTACCCTTCCTCCTCTCATGCTGCCTCTGAAAATGCCTTCCCCCTCTCCTTCTCCTTCGCCCAACAGTAGCATAGTTTCCACCGGCACCCTGCTGGCCAACAGTACCAGTGGCGGTCATTAGTAACCCAGGCCTCGACCGATCCGGTATGGAAATCTGACTTATGATCCGCATATTTGATTTGGCAAAGGTTTTACACCAGATGCCCTTCCTGATGCAACCCTCCCCATTTATCCGGGCTTGTGACCGGCACTAAGAATGCACTGGCTTGTGCATCCTCAATGGCTGAGATAATACTCACTATACTAGCTAGTCATATTATGCTTCAGGAAAGATGAAATAGTACACTGAGAAACTTTTAGATGGATTTACAACACAATATTTTAGAAGAATAATGGGACACAAGTGTTTCTCATCCTCTTCTCAGTAAGCACAATTAGCTACCTTCCGAAGAAGGTCCCAGAAAGTTGAATCAGTTCATCTGGACACAGAGTTTAGGATGCAAAGTTCTAAACTTTGATCCAGATGAACTGATTCAACTTTATGGGATTTCCTTACCTGGAGTATTGAGCATGCATCAAGACCTTTCCGAAAAGTATTTCACAAGCCATATTATATAATGAACACAGCTATACTCCACATGTAGTCCATTTTTAACAGCTGAAAAAGTTTGTTGAACTTTTTAATTCCCTCATTTGATCCTTCATAGGCCCCGAAGAAGGAGTATGTCAACTACCGGGTTCTACAACAGACGATCAAAGAGAAGAAAGATAAAGTTAAGGTGGAGGTTGAACCGGTGAGTTCTGCAACTCTGCACATCATTCGGTCCATAGCCAGTTTATTTGTGTCTAGTTTTTCAGGGTGCCTTTTGCCTGCGACACTAGCCAGTAAATTACTTCCAGATTCTCATTTGTCACTGGTGTTTGACAAAATCTTTGTACAATCCACTGACCTGACTCTGGCCACTTCCCTGCACCACGTAAACTGTCTCAGCATACAAGTAGATACTATCCATGTCCAAAAACAAAATATAATGGAATGGACAAATGTCATTGACTAGTATCATGGAATACTTTTAATGGTGACATGAAGTCCTCTACAATTTCCCATGACCCCGCTAGATCAACAAACCAGTGTATACACCAAATTCTTGAGAATATATCTTAGCTCAGCTCGTGGTGTGTATAAGGTTCATGCCTTGTTGACATCAAAAAATGGTTGCTGGCAAATGTTTTGCTTTTTAAATGCAGACAACACTGCCAGGTCAGCCAAACATAAGTACCTATTTGAATACTTTGCTGTACACCTTGATGGGTGTATGGTAACTGTGTATGATACTGTTAAAAAAAATCCTCGTGTTATATTTTACCCTCTTTGTCATTCAAGTCTTACATTAAGGCTGTTCTTGGTCCTCATTTTCCTATCTTTGCAACGTTGCTAAAATCTGACCAGTTCTTACAATGGTGGATGGTGAAATTTTGGAACAATCATTCATATCTTCTAAACTAGATTATTATGATATTACGATGTTCTTCACTCTGGTTTGCTTTACTCAGCCACTAAACGGTCTTCAGTTCAAAAGGGTACGATCAGAATCCTTAAAAAATTCAGAAAATTATCATATAACTCCTGTTCTGACCTTCCTATTTTGGCTGCCAATACAAGTCAGAGCTGATTTTAAGGAGCACCTCCCTAAATGGACTCACACCATCCTACCTGTCTGATCTTACTGCACCCTACATTCTGACACGCCACCTTCACCCATAAAGTGCTGGCTTCTTAAAAAATCCCCGTTTAATTTTTTTCGCGTTTTTTATTTACAGGCTTTTGAAATCCATATGTGCATAGTACAGAGTGCACGAGATGTTTGTCCATTATTAAAGAGAGACTGACATGCCCTTTCTGAACACATTTGTTAATATTGGGAGTTTGAATCATGACCGAAAATAGGTGTGGTTTTATGAATTCAAAGCTATTGGCTACTGTCTTCCTGGGTGGTTGTTTGGGTGGGGCTCGGTGTTCGCGTGGGTGGGGCAAGATGATAGATAGATAGATAGATAGATAGATAGATAGATAGATAGATAGATCGTATCAAGATTGATAATAAAGTCTCAGCAAAATAACACAAACTCAAGCCAAGTAGCTAGCAGGAGGGGGTGAAAGAACGGCTTCTCCGTGGTTTTATAGCATCTCGCTATGGACACACCCTATATGCAGGTTGACTGGTGTCTACGTATCCACCGGCACAATTTGTCATTGGACGCCATCTACAGTCAATCACAGATCTCTCTGGAGTAGCTGCAGATGCGCTGTTTTGGCCACTGAATTTCTCTGTGGTCACATTCCAACTCGGAACATAGCCTATCAATGGGAATTTTCAGATTTTGATGTCAGTGTCACTTTAAACCATACAATATTCAGTCAACAGACAGGGAGAAAAAAAGATGAAAGGAAAAGGGAGGGTGGCATTTTCCAGTCTAATGGCTGTTCAAAATAAACATGGCCTCTCATCTCATCTCATCTCATCATCATCCGCTTCTCTGGGGTCGGGTCGCGGTGGCAGCCGACTAAGTAGGGCACTCCAGGCGTCCCTCTCCCCAGCAACACCCTGCAGCTCCTCCTGGGGGATCCCAGGGCGTTCCCAGGCCAGATTGGACATGTAGTCCCTCCAGCGAGTCCTGGGTCTACCTCGGGGTCTCCTCCCAGTTGAACGTCCAAAGGAAGGCGCCCAGGAGTAGGGCTGCACGATTATGGCCAAAATGATAATCATTATTTTGATTAATATTGAGATCACGATTATTTATCGCGATTATTCGTTGATTTTAGGGACAACATTTATTTTCTTTTAAAATAATTAACCTGTGTGGTCTTGTGGAAAAAATGACATTTGCAAGCGTCGACTATTCGTTTTAAAATCACCATCGATGTAATGGAATTGTCAGGCTCAAGTACGGCGACATTGTTCTGCTTGACCGTAGGTCAGTGGTAGTCGCAAAGTACTCGACAGCTGTGACATCCCTCTCTATTGCCCCTCGACATTTTGCATACAGCGCAGGTAATGCCACTTTGGAACAATAATTGCGTGAGGGGATCACATATCTTTTGTCCAGTGTGTTGACCATTTTCCTGAAGCCTTCATTGCTCATAGTGTTTATTGGACACACATCTGTGGCTAAATGGCGTGCGACTGCATTGGTTATTTCAGTCTGTCTTTGGGAGCTGGATGGATACGGTGACGAGCTGTACGGGGTTGCTGTTATGGATGTCTGAGTTAACGTTGGACAGGGGCAGGGATTCAGTGAGCTAACATTAGCAACTTTATTCTTCTTGGCCTTCATGCATTCATCGTACTGCAGTTTGTGGTGTTTTTTTTCAGGTGGTTGAAAAGATTAGTTGTGATGCTTTGTGGCTTACACACAACTCTACAGCACTCTTTGCATATGACTTGGTCTTGGTTGACATCACTTGCCCTAAATCCAAAATATTTCCAAGCAAGGGATGATGTTCTGTTTCGAGGAACTAGCTCTTCACCATCTGCTCCAGACATTTGATATTCATTTTGCCCTTACTCGTCTACTCTGGACTGCAGCCGCAACAACCAGAAAAGTTTTGCACAGGCTGCCGCTGCAGGGTTGGTGCTTAAAAGGAACAGCTGTGATTGGTCAGGCAGTTAGTTTAGGAAGTTCTTGAGTTGATATACAGCAGTTCCATGAGCGGAGCATGCATTTTAAACGTCACTATCGCAGTCGATCATGTTCATTTAATTGTGGGAAGCCAAAATTGTGATCACGATTAATATTCAATTAATTGTGTAGCCCTACCCAGGAGGCATTCTAACCAGATGCCTGAACCACCTCACCTGGCTCCTTTCAATGCAAAGGAGCAGTGGCTCTTCTCCGAGTTCCCTCCAGATGTCCACGCTCCTCACCCTATCTCTAAGGCTGAGCCCAGACATCCTACGGAGGAAACTCATTCCAGCTGCTTGTATCCACGATCTCCCCCTTTCGGTCACTACCCAAAGCTCATGGCCATAGGTGAGGGTTGGAATGAAGACTGACTGGTAAACTGAGAGCTTTGCCTTCTGGCTCAGCTCCTTCTTCACCACAACGGTCTGGTACAATGTCCACATTACTCTGAAATAATCAACCAAACACAACATCCTGATTTTTACAAATCATCTTCAGAACTTCCCCGAGTTGTAGTCCCATTGCATAAGCAGCACGTCAGCTGAGAACAGAATGAATAATTGCAACTCGACAACAAAAGCTGTCGGCGGTGCGCTTTATGATAACACAAGCACCTAAGTTTCGTTAAGTATGCCTTTTTGTGCTGGTTTTAGTACAGTTTCTTCTCTTCTGGGTTTTGTAACATGGGATGAAAAAAAACGTTGATTTCAAAGACTATATTGGGATTAAGCACCACTTTTTCATGCAATTGGGCAAAACACTGAAGTGCAAAAAGATAGAATAGGGAACGTTGGCGCGCTGGGGATGCAGATACCCAGGAGGCATTCTAACCAGATGCCTGAACCACCTCACCTGGCTCCTTTCAATGCAAAGGAGCAGTGGCTCTTCTCCGAGTTCCCTCCAGATGTCCACGCTCCTCACCCTATCTCTAAGGCTGAGCCCAGACATCCTACGGAGGAAACTCATTCCAGCTGCTTGTATCCACGATCTCCCCCTTTCGGTCACTACCCAAAGCTCATGGCCATAGGTGAGGGTTGGAATGAAGACTGACTGGTAAACTGAGAGCTTTGCCTTCTGGCTCAGCTCCTTCTTCACCACAACGGTCTGGTACAATGTCCACATTACTGCTGATGCTGCGCCTATCTGCCTATCAATCTCCTGCTCCATCCTACCCTCACTCATGAACAAGACCCTGAGATACTTGAACTGCTTCACTTGAGGCAACAACTCGTCCCAACCCAGAAGGAGCAATCCACCATTTTCCAGTAGAGAACCTTGGCCTCAGATTTGGAGGTGCTGACTCTCATTCCGGCCATTTCACACTCAGCTGCAAACCACCCCAGTGCGAGCTGGAGGTGGCGTTCTGATGAAGCCAACAAAACCACATAATCTGGGAAGAGCAGAGATGCAATTCTGAGGTTCCCAAAACGGACACACTCCTCACCTTGGCTGCAGCTTGAGATCCTGTCCATGAATATCACAAACAGAAGTGGAGACAAGGGACAACCTTGGTGGAGTCAGACACCCACCGAAAATGTGTTTGACTTTGTGCCGAGAATACGGACACAGCTCTCACTCTGGTTATACAAGGACCGGATGGCTTGTAGCAATTGCCCCGGTACCCCATACTCCCACAATGCCCCCCACAGAGTGCCCCAGGGTACACGGTCATAAGCCTTCTCCAAGTTCACAAAACACATGTAGACTGGCTGGTCAAACTCCCATGCCTCCCTTAGCACTTCCGCAAGGGTAAAGAGTTGGTCCATTGTTCCACAGCCAGGACAGAATCCACATTCTTCCCCCTGGATCCGAGGTTCGACAATCGTCCGGAGCCTTCTTTCCAGCACCCTAGAGTAGACTTTCACAGGGAGGCTGAGCAGTGTGATGCCCCAGTAATTGGAGCACACCCTCCAGTGTGCTCCAATACGGTATACATACAATAAACATGACCGGATCGTCTAAAAACCATTGACATGACCTCATCGCCCAACAGCAAGTGAAATTCAGTATATACAAAGTGAATACAACCGTCCATACATTCAGATCTTCTTCAGATATTGTAGAAATTTCACAAAGTTAATTGAAAATCAAATAGTGGAGCCTTCTCCTACTGCTTTCCTCGCTTTTGCAACACTCTTCCTGTATCCATTTGAAAGACAGGTTCTGTTGACATTTTCTTATGGCCTTCTTTGACCAACCCCATGTTGGCTGAACCATTCAGTGTTCACTTGTGTCCTCTTATAGTACACTTTTATCATTCTTTGTGCTTTGTTTTTCTTATTCCTTTAATGTAAAGTGTGGAGACATTTGTGTGATAATGCAAGTAAGCTTGTTGCCAGTTTGAATCAGGCGGTCATTTTTGTTTAGTCTAACCCATTTTTCTGCTCACTCTAGGATCTGAAGAACAAGAAGAAACAAAGTAAACCAAGGTAGGTATGGGTTTAATGTGTGATCTTACTGTGAGCCGGCAGGATTTAGGACCAGAGGAGGTGATCATTGCCTATCAGGATGATAACAGTGAAGACTAAAGCTGTCCTTCAGCTGGAGGAACTGGGTTCAAGCTCCTGTCAGGCCTTGTATAAGATGTTGAATGTCTGACACCTCTGGTGGAGCTAATATTCTGGAGCTGACTTTGCTTTGACATGTGCTTATGGAGGTAGTAAACAAAAGGAGATTTTTCCGTCTATCAAAGCTGGGCTAGTCCGCTTTCTTTCAGTGTTATTTGTGAAAAATGTCATATCCCTTACAGCTATGAGTAATTCAAATGGTCTGAGAGAAAATCAAGGCTCTGTGTTTAACACTGCAGCTATATTCAGGATCTCAAAAATCTCAACTGAGCTCTCCTGGTTGGTTTAGGCCTACCACTCCTTCATCAGATGGGGAGTTCTATGGTGGGGCGGTCCTGCTGCCTGTCAGTCGTTCATATGAACTGCCATTTTGTTGATTTTCTTGTCACTATTGCTCTTTCAGAGGTGGATAGACTAAGTAGCATTCATCTTAATAAGTACAAGTGCTTCATGAACTCGGTGTTGGGGTAACTTAGTTACCGAAAAAAACAATTTTACATGCAAAGATTATAAACAAAAATGTAAGTCTTGTCAGTTAACACCGATCAAACTGAGGCATGTACGTGAAGCTGGTTTGGAGGGAGGGGTTACAAGAGAGAAGGAGGGAGCAAGGGCAAAGGTGGGACTAGATTTCTTGGGGGGGGGGGGGGAGGTTAAGTCAGATTTGCTCGTGACTCCAAAGTCGCCTACAGCATTTTTAGATTGTTAAAAGTGAATTGAAGTTGCTCCCAAGGACAGACCCGCCCCTCCCTGAACGAGACATTATCATATTCTCTGAAATAATCAACCAAACACAACATCCTCATTTTTACAAATCATCTTCAGAACTTCCCCGAGTTGTAGTCCCATTGCATAAGCAGCACGTCAGCTGAGAACAGAATGAATAATTGCAACTCGACAACAAAAGCTGTCGGCGGTGCGCTTTATGATAACACAAGCACCTAAGTTTCGTTAAGTATGCCTTTTTGTGCTGGTTTTAGTACAGTTTCTTCTCTTCTGGGTTTTGTAACATGGGATGAAAAAAAACGTTGATTTCAAAGACTATATTGGGATTAAGCACCACTTTTTCATGCAATTGGGCAAAACACTGAAGTGCAAAAAGATAGAATAGGGAACGTTGGCGCGCTGGGGATGCAGATACACACTCTCATGAATATGTTGTAGACCACCGCTTTGGTTAAAATGCAAGAATGTACAACTAAAAATGTATCTGGTGTAAGACCAGGGGTAAAGAGCCAAATGAATGTTGGGGGGGGGGGGGGCTAGAACTCTCTCGGTAGTTTATAAAGCGTGATTAAAATGGAAATTCCAGGCTTAATTTCGTTCAGGAAATTTAGAGGAAATCTTTGTGTTATGTTTTTTTTTAAACATGAGGAGTTTTGTAGCTCATACCAACGCCTTTCAAACATACCTGCTCAACTTTTTCAACCAGGGCCAAGAAGAAGGCATCGTCTGGGTCGGGCTCCACGTCTTCAGCTCAGATGGGGCGCTTCAAGGACGGCATGCTCATCCTCAGCTCGAAGGAGATCCAGAAAATCAAACGTTCTCGCAAATAAGTCTGGTGTTCAGCTCAGACAACAACAGACCGGAGGCAAGGCAGAAGGTGGAAAAAATAAATGAAATGTCCGAGACTTAAATACTGCAATGTATCCAGACGTCCTGTAGAAGAACTGGACAGGAATACTGAAGATTAGCACTAGAACGACTAAGGCGGTCGTTTTGGCCGTGTTGGATTTTCAAAGTTTAATAACTTTGTGAAGCAAAAAAAAAAAAAGATACAGACCTGCCGCTCCCTGAATGCTCCTAAAATTGCATATATTTGCATTAAAATTAGTTATGGATCAATTGCACGAAAAAAGTTATAAGATCTAGCTAAAACGACCATGAGCGGTCATTTTCACCGCTCGTAATTTGCACGTGATTGTGCGCGTCATGTCAGTATTTATGACGTGTGTTGGTGGCGTCATTTCCTTCGTGAAGTTCATTAGTCTGTTCTGGAAACACACTAGCGTCCTCCAGTGCAGAGAAATAGTCTAAACTTGATTGCCAACATGTCTGGTTACAGACGCACCATGACTACCACCGAGGCGTTGCAGTATTTACAGGCGTTGGACAGCGGCCATTTTAAATTGTTTGAAAAACAGTATTATAGTTGTTTAAATGTTAATTTTGGTGTCAGTTTCATAACAGACATACTAACATATGTAATGCATTAATATCTCAGTTGGGTATTTATCTTGACAGAATATAGAGTTTAAAACCCAGTGGTCATTTTGACTGCCCATGGTCGTTTTAGGTAGGAGTGAAATCCCGGTCGTTCTAGTGTGAAGTGGGCACTACACTATTACTACACCTGTGCAGCCAAACGTTTCTCAGTGAAATGTGGAGGTTGTGAATGACTGCTAAGATCAACTTTTTTTTTTTAATTATTATTATTATTCTCCAAAATGGAGTCCTGACTCCACAGGTAACACTTCCAACACCAAATCAACAGACAGTCAAATCTTGTACCATCAAATGTTTTTTTATTTTACAAAGGAACAGAAAATACAACTGATTTTTTTTTTTCTTTCGCCATGTGAGGTTCAGAAAATGATGCAGAAAGTGTTTTTGTTATATACAAACAAACCACAGCCGTACAAAGCTTGTACATCTGGCAGTGGAAGGGACGACGGCGACTGTAGAAACTGAACAGGATGCAGACGAATTGGTCCTGACCGTTGCACAACGTGACGCAAGACTTGTTATGGCGGTACACACACACACATTCATGAGGAAAGACGGCAGCTCACCAGAGGATATCAAAGCTGGTGCACTTCTGCACGTACCGCCCGTGTCATTGTTCACTCGCTTTATTTTGAGTTGTGTCTCAGGCGTGAACATGACAGACACAAAGCGAGGCGGTCTTACGGCGGTGTTCTCTGGGGGGAGCGGACTAAGAGGATTTGATGTGGGAAATAAAGGAACATAATTTGGCAGTGTGAAGCTGCATTAAGGTCGCAATTCTCACAGTGTGTCCTCCCGAGACGGTCTTCATACACGCGGAGGAAAAACTAAACAGAAGTGTACTAAGTGGTTATGTAAGATGGATTTTATATAACGTAAGGTGATTATTCAGTTTTAGGAATAATCGTTAAGCTGTTTGACGCAATCCATGAGTGGCGTTTGACCTTTGCACTATGAATAAGTGAGAACATGTAACGAACAAATAAAAACAATTGTCTTGTAAATATATTGTGTTTTCTGTAATTACAAATATTATCTGTGCCTAACCAGACAGCTGACAGCATGGACGTGCTCATTGTTCAGCCTCACATCTTTTGTTTTCAGGGTTACAATAATGACTTGTGATGTTCAGGTTTGGATGGAGACGGTGAGGTTGGGGGGGAGGGAGCATGCCCAACAAACACGAGAACGTCACAAGGACACACTGTCGTGTGCATAACTACCCAGGTTCATCTGTGTGATATTCTGAGAGCAGCAGATGATTCATGCTGTCTGTGTAGCTGCCACGTCTGGAGATGTTCTGATGTCCATGAGCTGAGGTGGAGATACACCAGTAAGGTTTCTGTGTACACTCCACAGACAAACCTGTGTCGCTGCACTATGAGGATCCTTCCATTAAAGTGTATTCTGCCTGGGATAGTGAGTAAAAGCCAGTTGGTGTATCACAATGGATGAAATCTGGTTTTTGTTACAGAGGTCCAGGTGGTGGAGTGTGGAGAAGCAGGCAGATGGGTGGTGGGTGGTAACAGGGTGACCCCCTTTCACCCATTTCATTGTTAGCATTCCTTTGACTAGTTATTAGATCTTTCTTCTTCCCTGGAAGACAAAAAGATCGTAGACTGTAGATACGGTTTGTCTTGGTGTGACGGTGAGCTGCAGCAGAGACCTGGTTTCATGTGCCAGGCCGGTGCTGGTATCTCAGGGTCCACCTCCTCCCGGCTTCTTCTAACACTCATCAACAGGTTTGACTTCACAAAGGTAACAGCTATGCTGAAAATGTTACCTTTGTATTCATTCATATATTAGTAATACTAAATCTGACCCCAAATACCCCCTGCCCATTGAAACCAAAAGGCAAAAATTGAAGTTTTGATCGATAAAATCAAGAGACGATGTTTGCAATCAAAACAAAAGGGGAACAAAATCCGACAGTGTCCTGGTACCGCAATGCTTCAATCTAAACAGAATTACTTCAATAATCCTTAAAAAAGAATCAAACAAAACTATTCATTCGTGTACTCTTCAGTAGCTTCGGAGAAAGGGACCTCGGTTCAACAGGAACACGTCTCGTCTCACGTGGTCCCACGTGAACGTATTCACAGTTTAAGGGGAGTGTTGGGGGGGGGGGGGGCTGGAGGTGGGGACTGGCCATCATAACGGTGCACAACAATGTCTCTTAGCGCCAGCTAACTAACAAACCGAGGCCTGCTTAGAAGCACGAGGGCCCCGAAACGTAAAGGGGCGCCGATCACACCGCCTCGTTTCTGCTGTTTTTGAGCATCGTGAGGGTTTGTTTGTTTGTTTTTATCAAGTGACATCACAACACTTTAAAAAAGGGACATCCTTTCAGACAACATAACTGCTTACGCCATAGGAAACCATCATGTAATACTGCAGAGGTTATTTACAACACACACACCAGAAGGTACTGTCCCAGACCTCCTCCTCCTCCACCACGGACACAACACAGCATCCTATTTACAACATGGCTCAGCGTGTTTCGTAAACGTCTTCCACGGTTTCTAATATCATGCTTAATGTCGAACTTCATATTCATAAGTCACATATCCGTATGTACAGCTTTATGTTTCGTTATCATGCACACACACAACCCTCCTTATATACTGGGATGTCTATAGTCCTCTAATACCCCCTTCCTCTCTCGCACGCGCTCACATACACCTTCACCTTCATCGGGAATATAAATATTATCGTAATGTAGTAAAATTCATCGTGTTAAACTAGATTAAATAGGTTGAAGTTGATAAAAGACTCCATTCTCTGCTGTATTTAGATAAGTGGCTCGATAAAATATACACGGGAACGTTAAACAACGTTATATATCTTTAGTCACAGTGGTTTGGTTTGGATGTGAAGCCGACGTCCTCCGCACGACGCGTCACGTCCCCGTCCTGACCGTGTTCGTGAAGGATGCGCCGCGTGGCAGTCAGAGCTGCAGGGCAGGATCATCTGCATAACGTGACACTACACGTGTCTGCAACTGGCCGTGCAGAACGGTATTCATCATTATTACCAGTCGTACCAGACAGCTCCTACGCCTTCCTTCTTTCTCTCGGGTACGAGAAACGAACTTCATATCGACGACAAAGCTAATTAGGGAACAAAAGAAAACGCAAATGAAAAAAAAAGGCGGGGCTTGATTCCATTTCCATTCGACACATTTTGACATTCATCTTTCAAGGTGAATATATCGCTCGGTGGGACACGTCTGCCGTCTTTACCAGCAGATATGAATGGATTTGTACCCCAACCCTCCTGTAGCGGACCCTCCGTTCTGAAAAGACGGTGTAAACTTTGGACAACCGCCCCAAAACTTGCGTTTATGACGAGGTCTGACTGACCCAAACCTGCAGACGTCAGAATTCCAACCCGGACACGTGATGGGTAAGACCAGTAACCTGTGTGTCCCAATCAAATACTAATCTCCAAGGAAAACACCAGAGGAGACAGTGCTGTCCCGCACAGGGGGACAATTCTTTTTTTTTTTTCATTCGTTTCATACTTGGATAAAATGATGCTGCTGATGTCCCACAATGCTCCTCTTGTCTTGACTGGTTGGCTGTAAACACCTGAGGGTTGTGTTCTCACATCTCCTGAAAGCACCTCATGGCTTTGGGCTGTAAACATCACGATGGCGGGTGTTTTCCCGATTGTACCGGCTGAAATGTGATTCTGACAAATATGGCTCGAAAGAGTGAAAACAGCTTTCTGATAGCACAACGAAAACAATCAAGAATGTCGTCCACCATGACGTCATTTTTAAAACATGCGGTGCGGGAGTCCTCCCTCTGGACGACGCCAGATGTGGACAGTAAGATTGTTTGAACTTGCGGGCCATGGACGAGCACGGGGAGCGTTTTGGAGCAAACGAGGGAGCGTGGGGGTGTGCCCGTCCTCAGAGACAGCAGCCTTTCCTCTTCACGTTGTCGGGACGTGTCCCCCTCTGAAGACTGCAGGGTGGGAACAGTTTCGGGTTCGAGGTGAAAAGGTGACGACGCCACGGCTCATGCCAATCCCATTCATATCTGTGTAGTTTAACTCGCTGCAAGACCAAATCTCGCTCTTTACGGCTCCTTTGCCACCAAGTACCGCGCATGTTCCACATTGAAATGAATCCAAGGCCAAGGGCACCTTCAAACAGGCTGGGGGAGTGTGTGTGTGTGTGTGGGGGGGGGGGTGAAGTGGGATCCCATCTGACATTATTGGAGTGGGTCCATCAAGGGAGTGGGGCGAGGCTCCATGTGATGTGGGCATGTGTCCAGGGCCCTCAGAGGGAGAAGACAGCACCTACTGTTTTATGGTCTTTGGCACCTCCAGGCCTGTCAGTAAGGTGACCTGCAATGGACAAAAAGAGCTCAGATAAGAAGCCTGTTCACACAGACATACAGACTCATGCTAATTTAGCATGCTAGCATCCTAGCCAGTACACCAAAATACTATGTGTTTTTAGTTTGTCTGAAAACTATAATAATAATAATAATAATAATAATCACATTTATATAGCGCTTTTCTAGACACCTAAAGCACTCATATATATATAAAATCATATTAAATATATATTATATATAATATACATTTTGTGATGTATATTATATATATAAATATATATATATATAATAGATCCATCCATTATCTGTACCACTTATCCTGCTCTCAGGGTCGCGGGGATGCTGGAGCCTATCCCAGCAGTCATTGCACAGCAGGCGGCGAGACACCCTGGACAGGCCGCCAGTCAAAAATATATATATATTTAATATAATATACATTATATGATATACACTACCGTTCAAAAGTTTGGGATCACCCAAACAATTTTGTGTTTTCCATGAAAAGTCACACTTATTCACCACAATATGTTGTGAAATGAATAGAAAATAGAGTCAAGACATTGACAAGGTTAGAAATAATGATTTTTATTTGAAATAAGATTTTTTTTACATCAAACTTTGCTTTCGTTAAAGAATCCTCCATTTGCAGCAATTACAGCATTGCAGACCTTTGGCATTCTAGCTGTTAATTTGTTGAGGTAATCTGGAGAAATTGCACCCCACGCTTCCAGAAGCAGCTCCCACAAGTTGGATTGGTTGGATGGGCACTTCTTTGAGCAGATTGAGTTTCTGGAGCATCACATTTGTGGGGTCAATTAAACGCTCAAAATGGCCAGAAAAAGAGAACTTTCATCTGAAACTCGACAGTCTATTCTTGTTCTTAGAAATGAAGGCTATTCCATGCGAGAAATTGCTAAGAAATTGAAGATTTCCTACACCGGTGTGTACTACTCCCTTCAGAGGACAGCACAAACAGGCTCTAACAGGTACTATTTAATGAAGATGCCAGTTGGGGACCTGTGAGGCGTCTGTTTCTCAAACTAGAGACTCTAATGTACTTATCTTCTTGCTCAGTTGTGCAACGCGGCCTCCCACTTCTTTTTCTACTCTGGTTAGAGCCTGTTTGTGCTGTCCTCTGAAGGGAGTAGTACACACCGGTGTAGGAAATCTTCAATTTCTTAGCAATTTCTCGCATGGAATAGCCTTCATTTCTAAGAACAAGAATAGACTGTCGAGTTTCAGATGAAAGTTCTCTTTTTCTGGCCATTTTGAGCGTTTAATTGACCCCACAAATGTGATGCTCCAGAAACTCAATCTGCTCAAAGAAGTGCCCATCCAACCAATCCAACTTGTGGGAGCTGCTTCTGGAAGCGTGGGGTGCAATTTCTCCAGATTACCTCAACAAATTAACAGCTAGAATGCCAAAGGTCTGCAATGCTGTAATTACTGCAAATGGAGGATTCTTTGACGAAAGCAAAGTTTGATGTAAAAAAAATCTTATTTCAAATACAAATCATTATTTCTAACCTTGTCAATGTCTTGACTCTATTTTCTATTCATTTCACAACATATGGTGGTGAATAAGTGTGACTTTTCATGGAAAACACAAAATTGTTTGGGTGATCCCAAACTTTTGAACGGTAGTGTATATTATATATATATATAATAGATATCATAATATATATAGTGTTTCTTTTAACAGTTATATAAATCATATATATATATATGCTCCAGTGAGTCAAGTAAATTCTTTATAATAATAATAAATAGTATAAAAGTAAATTCTTTATTTTGCTCCTTATTTGTTGAGCACTTTCCCTACTATTGAGTGTTTCTTTTAACAAAGTTTTATATATATATATATATATATATATATATATCCCCTTTTTCTGCCCAATTGTATCTGGGCAATCAACCCACTCTTCCGAGCCATCCCGGTCTCTGCTCCAGCCCCTCTGCTGATCCAGGGAGGGCTGCAGACTACCACATGCCTCCTCCCATACATGTGGAGTCGCCAGTTGCTTCTTTTCACCTGACAGTGAGGAGTTTCACCAGGGGGACATAACGCGTGGGAGGATCACGCTATTCCCCCCCAGTTCCCCCTCCCCCCCTAACAGGTGCCCCAACCGACCAGAGGAGGCGCTAGTGCAGCAACCAGGACACATACCCACATCTGGCTTCCCACCCGCAGACACGGCCAATCGTGTCCCTGTGTTACCTCCGGCCCGACCAAGCCGGAGGTAACACGGGGATTCGAACCGGTGATCCCAGTGTTGGTAGGCAACAGAATAGACCGCCAGGCCACCCGGATGCCCGCCACATCCCTTCCTGACCTTTCAGTCCTCCTTTGTCCTTTGGCAAGCTAGCGCTAAAATGCTAACGCTGTGTAAACTCCATCAGTAGAGGGGAAAGGAGGGATGTGAAAGTGGTGCAGAAGGGCCTCGCAGAACATCTTTTAAATTGGCCCCATGCCTCTGCAGAGCGAATGGACAAACCACACCCTGCAGATCAACACACAATCTACAACTGCCCAAACACAAGTATGTAGAAACGTGCAGACCCGGACCTGAACGTTCCTGTTGAGGCTGACGGCAGGCATGAAGACCCCGTCAAGGTTCTCAAAGGCAGTTGGTCCATGCTGCTCCTTGTTGATGTAGAACGTCAGTGTGTGTTTGGTCAGGTCCAGCAACACCCCCACCGTGGAGCCCTTGGTGATGCCTCCTTCAGCTCTACACGCCAGCACAAAGGGTGGAGAGTCAGTGTGTGTCCACTCATGTTCAGAATAAACAAGCAAGAGCGAGAGGAAGATCTGGACTGAATGGGAAGGCTTGACATGCAAAGAGCACCAACGTTCACATGGAGCTGGTTTTTCCACAGTCTGAAGATAAGTTTTCATTCTTAGAATTGTTGAAGACGATGGGTAAAACTACAAAAGAGTGATGCCGTGATGGGCTACTTAACCATTTTAGCGAGAAACAGCACAATGCTTGCCTGCGAATAAAACTGAATTACGAAGCTGAGGTGTGAGTCCGAGTTAAATCAGTATTTTATTGCACCAACTACAAATAAATAAAAAACAAAGGAAAGTCAACAGCCAGGTTGGATTCCATAAGGTGTATGCTGCTGTGGTCTTCTGTCAGACATGGCTGGTGTGGCGTCATGCTAAGGAACTGAATCATTAGGATGTCAGACCTGCTTATTTTACCTGAGGAGGTGAGCTTGTTCTGTATGCCAGCACTCCTGCTGGCTACATTACTGCACAACTGTGTGTGTGTGTGTGTGTGTGTGTGTATGTGTGCCTGAATCAGTGCAGGTGACAGGTATTTCATGCTGTCAGCTTTGAACCTGCCTCCCCTATGAAGTGAGTGAAGAAGTGCCACTAGTTACATGTTGTGCTGTGCAGAGCAGCTGTTGTGTTCTAAGTTAGGTGTTAGTGTGTGCGTTTGTGTGTGTGTGTGTGTGTGTGTGTGTCAGCTTCCTCTGCTGCAGCGTGGCATTAAGACACACACGCAAACACATGTGTGGAAGTGTTGTGCAGGCTGCTCTGCTCCCTGATGACATCATTAGGTGGGGGTCTTGCTCTGCTCCCTGATGACATCATTAGGTGGGGGTCTTGCTCTGCTCCCTTATGACATCATTAGGTGGGGGTCTCGCTGTCAGCCTCTGTACATGTCATGCTACATGTGCGTGTGTGTGTGTGCATTGCTTTGTGCTGCTGGATCTGACGCAGAAGGTGGTGATGAGGAAGAACAAGGGGTACCACCTTGGTTCCGGTTCTGTCAGACTGCCTGTTTCGGAGCTATGTCTAGAGACGTGTGGCAGATGAGTCGCTCTTTTTTTCTTTGCTCTTTCTTTTTTTCATTTTTACCGAACACTTTCTTCACGTCGAAATGTGAATCTTCCCCACGTAGGAGTACGCTGTAAACGTTTATTCTTTTTTTAATTGGGGTTTGCAATTTTTTTTCAACATGACACAAACACACAATCATGCATATGCATCCCCTCCCTCCCATCCCTAGAGCGAAGATAACCAGGAAAAAAGAAGGGGGGGAGGGTATTGGCATTAAAAGACCATCAAGTACAGAACAGATAGGTGGAAAGGTCGGAATACGAAAGAAAAGAAATGCAGCTGCAGGCGGTAACACACAAACCATACATGCTGCCCGCAGCACCGGTGACATCAGAGCATGGGCGTCATGTGAAGATGATGTCCAGCATCGTGTGTCATGTGACATCGTCATGTGACATCCCCGAGTCATGTCATTACAATAACAACAGGGCCCCTGCAATGCATGCATAGACCCCTAAAGAACAAACAAACAAAAACAGTGTGTGTGTGCAGAACATTCTATCTAACCTTCCGTGGCTTTAGCCGTCCCCATCGTCTGGGGCAACTGTTAAGGTAGTCCACTAACACCATCCAAAAAAGGTGACTACGTTTATTCAAAGTTTCTCGCTGAAGCCTTCAGGGAAAATCTACTCTACTCTCACGTGTTTCCTGTCCGTGTACCCTGCCTGTTAAGGAAGCGATAACAAGCTGTGTTGGTGTTTTTGTTGTACTGGTGGTGTGTCGCCAGAGCTACGTTGCAGGTCACAGGGTAATGGCAATGCCGCTGCAAATGTCTTATTTTGCTGTGACGCTGAGCGGAAGAGGTGTTAGTGGTGTGAGGGAGATTCGGGTGTGGATCAGCTGCCATCAGTTAGTCTATTAAATTCAGGGCAGATTAAGTGGTGCAAACAGGGACTGGGAAGACTGGGAGAGAGCTGAACCATGGGAACAGGGATCCGTGTAGCTCTCTCCCAAACAAGGACCTTCTGCCAAGACATCTTGTTGTTAGTCTTTGTTTTAGTTCATGTATTTCATCCTTGGTGTTTTTGAATATTTCATCTCATCTCATCTCATTTCTTCTCATCATCAGCCGCTTCTCCGGGGTCGGGTCGCCGTGGCAGCAAGCTAACTAGGGCACTCCAGACGTCCCTCTCCCCAGCAACGCCCTCCAGCTCCTCTTAGGGGATCCCAAGACGTTCCCAGGCCAGACTGGACATCTAGACCCTCCAGTGAGTTCTGGGTCTACCCCAGGGTCTCCTCCAAGTTGGACGTGCTCGGAAAACCTCCAAAGGAAGGCGCCCAGGAGGCATCCTAATCAGATGCCCGAACCACCTCAACTGGCTCCTTTCAATGCGAAAGAGCAGTGGCTCTACCCCGAGCTCCCTCCGGATGTCCGCGCTCCTCACCCTATCTCTACAGCTGAGCCCAGGTGAGACACCCTACAGAGGAAACTCATTTCAGCCGCTTGTATCCTCAATCTCACCGTTTCGGTCACTACCCAAAGCTCATAGGTAGGGCCCTACCAAATTCACGGCCGTGAAAATCGCGTCACGGACCGTGAAATCAGCCTCTTCCCGTGTAATTGACCATTTGCCGTGAAATGCAGTGAAATGCAGAATTTAAGTGCGCAACCAGTTTGAGAAAATACTGTGCTGACATGATTGACATTTTGGATGCGCGAATAAAAGCATTCACGTGTCTAAGACATTGATTGGTTAAATGAGCATCCGGGGTGGTCGCAATGATCATAGTTGTTACTAGCATAGTTTGAGTTAGCTGTCGCCAGCATGTTAGCTTAGGCCCTAACGTGCTGAAGATGTCGAAATCTAAAGCCTCAAAAAACACGACTGCAGACGACAGAGTAATTGAGTTTGGAAAACATATTTTACACGCTGATGGCGGGAAATTATTTTGTACGAGTTGTAATATCTCCTTAGATCACAGTCGACGAGCAACGATTCAGCGTCACTTGGAAAGTGAAACTCATCTCCACAAAAAGAGGGCTGCCGAAAAAGAACCACAAGGTGGTTCGGAGACGAGTCAAACGAGAACATTACGCAAAGTAGATTTAAACAACCAGCGGCCGAATTCCTGAAAGCAGTGCGCATTTTTGACCCTGCACAAACACTTATTTTGACGGTGGATTTAAACTCACTCCGCACGGACATTCCTGGATTTGACAAAAACTGTAGGCTGGAATTGCCAAACTACAAACACATCGCACAAGAGGTGGACACAACTTTACTAGCGCTAGCTTTTTGGAAATCCTCCGAATCTAGGCTACCACACCTTGCTAAAGTAGCGTGGCGCTGTCTGTCAATCCCGACGAACTCTTTGGACGCGGAGAGGGCCGTGTCAAAACATGGACAAGTATTTTCATCGCAGAGACAGAGCATGAAGCCAAGCACCATCGCAGGATGCTCAATGCTTACATTAAACCACCAGTACGGTTATGCTGTGTACAGTAGGCTGGGCTATTCAGGCCCTGTGTGAATAAAAAGTGTAATTTAATAATTGCCGTGAAATGTCGCATTTTTCTTATAGATTCCGTGAAATCTGTGATTTTCGAGAAACTAGGTCCGTGAAATTGAGCGAAATGTACCGTGAATTTGGTAGGGCCCTACTCATAGGTGAGGGTTTGAACTAAGGTTGACTGGTAAACTGAGAGCTTTGCCTTCTGGCTCAGCTCCCTCTTCACTGCAACGGTCCTATACAACGTTGGCATTACGGCTGATGCTGCACCATTCCACCTGTCAATCTCCCGCTCCATCCTACCCTCACTCGTGAACAAGACCCCGAGATACTTGAACTCCTTCACTTGAGGCATCAACTCCACCCCAACCCGGAGGGAGCAATCCACCATTTTCTGGTAGAGAGCCATGGCCTCAGACTTGGAGGTGCTGACTCTCATCCCAGCCATTTCACACTCAGTTGCAAACTGCCCCAGTGCATGCTGGAGGTCACGTTCTGATGAAGCCAACAAAACAACATCATCTGCAAAGAGCAGAGATGCAATTCTGATGCAATTTTTGAATATTTGTTTTTAATAAACAGGTCGTTGAGTCTTCAGCTATGTCCATGTGCTGTGGTATAGCTTTCACTTTTAAGTATTTCACATTTCTTTATTTTTTTTCTCTCTAATTGTACTTGGCCAATTACCCCACTCTTCCAAGCCATCCCAGTCGTTGCTCCACCCCCTCTGCTGATCCGGGGATGGCTGCAGACTACCACATGCCTCTTCCGATACATGTGGAGTCGCCAGCCATTTCTTTTCACCTGACAGTGAGGAGTTTCACCAGGGGGATGTAGCATGTGAGAAAATCATGCTATTCCCCCCAGTTCCCCCTCCCCCCCGAAGAGGCGCCCCGACCGACCAGAAGAAGTGCTAGTGCAACGATCAGTACACGTATCCACATCCGGTTTCCCACCTGCAGACACGGCCAATTGTGTCTGTAGGTAACACGGGGATTCGCACCGGCGATCCCTATGTTGGTAGGCAATGGAAAGAGTTTCACTTTTAAGTCAGATTGTCTTGTAGAATGTCAAGTTTGAAGTTAAAATGTAAAAATAACATGTAAAGAGAAAGCCTGAACTGTAGAAGTCACTATTGAACGCAGCCAGAGGTATCATGAGACAAAAAGTCTTAAACACGCGACCCAAACGACGTGGTGTTCAGCTAGTGAAGTTTCTGCAGCGGCAGCTTGAGGCATGACTGCCATAGTTCAGCCATACATGTGTCAACTGGCAGAATCTGATTTCCCTAAGGATGAACCGTAGGCCCTGGTGACAGAAAAATACATCTTTGCTCGGTTCAGCCGAATATCAAATTCCTCCATTCATATTCATTTTTAAACAAATGCAAGTTTTAATTAATTTCAATATTCAAATTTGAAGTAACAGCCCTAGATCCTAGACCTTCCCTGAGCCGGAAGGCAAAGCTCTCAGTTTACCAGTCAATCTTCGTTCCAACCCTCATCTATGGTCATGAGCTTTGGATCGTGACCCAAAATCCGTGAGATCACGGATACAAGCGGCTGAAATGAGTTTCCTCCGTAGGGTATCTGGGTTCAGCCTTAGAGATAGGGTGAGGAGCTCGGACATCCTGAGGGAGCTCGGAGTAGAGCCGCTGCTCCTTCACATCGGAACGAGCCAGTTGAGGTGGTTTGGGCATCTGATCAGGATGCCTCCTGGGCGCCTTCCTTTGGAGGTTTTCCGGGCACGGCCAACTGGGAGTAGACCCCGGGGTAGACCCAGAACTCGCTGGAGGGACTACATGTCCAATCTAGCCTGGGAATGTCTTGGGATCCCTAAGGAGGAGCTGGAGGGCGTTGCTGGGGAGGGGGATGCCTGGAGTGCCCTACTTAGCTTGCTGCTACCCCAGAGAAGCAGCTGATGATGAGATGAGATGAGATGAGAACCTAGACCCAATAGCTCATAATGGGAAACTGATTAGGGAAACCAGTTTCAACAGCTTTATCTCATACTGAGAGCTGTGCAGGTGTGTGTGTGTGTGTGTGTGTGTGTGTGTGTGTGTGTGTGTCCCTTACCGATTGGTGTGGGAGTTGTTGTGCATGAACCAGGAGCGGTTGTTGTCCACGTACATAGCCCAGGCCTTGTCGTCCTTCCCGAGCATCATGTCTTTCATAGTGTTGATCCGTGCCACACCGAACGCTGGGTCTGGATGGTTGTCATAGCGATCAATGCTGACCTCCCAGTAGTGGATGCCCTAGATTAGAGAAAGAGGTCAGAGGTGAGATACAGATCAGATGCAAGAAATGTTACAAGACGCCAAAATAAAGTCTTTAGTCACATGACCTGGTACATTGCAACAGCATGAACATATAAATAAAATAAATAACGGGACAACAGTTTAGAGAAGAATGGAAATCTGTAAGGTTCATTAAAATAAATTAATGTTTATGTCTGAAATACTGATTTTAGAAAAGTTAATTCCCAGTACCAAGTACACTGACCAGCCAAAACATTAAAACCACTGACAGGTCAGTCGATAACATTGATTAGCTCATTACAGTGGCGCCTGTCAAGGGATAGGATGTATTAGGCAGAAAGTGAACAGCCAGTTCTTGAAGTTGATGTGTTGGAAGCAGGAAAAATGGGCAAACATAAGGATCCGGGTGACTTTGACAAGGGCCAAATTGTGATGGTTAGATGTTGTAGTAGAAGTAGTAGTAGTAGTAGTAGCAGTAGTGGATGACTGGGTCAGGGCATCTCCACACCGTCAGGTCCTTTGGGGTGTTCACAGTATGCAGTGGTCAATACCTACCAAAAGTGGTCCAAAGAAGGACAACTGGTGGACCGATGACAGAGTCATGGGCGCCCAAGGTTCATTGATGCGCATGGGGAGTGAAGGCTAGCCCAGCGTTTCTCAAACCTCTCCTGGAGGACCACTTGTCCTGCATGTTTTAGATCTCTCCCTGCTCCAACATAGCTGATTCAAATGATCAACTCGTTATGAGCTCCTGAAGCTGCCGAATAACAAAACTGATCATTTAAATCAGCTGTGTTTGGAGCAGGGAGAGCTCTAAAACATGCAGGACACGTGGTCCTCCAGGAGAGGTTTGAGAAACGCTGGACTAGCCCATCTGGTCTGATCCCAAGAAGAGCTACTGTAGCTCAGATTGCTGAAAATGTTCATGCTGGCTATGATAGACAGGTGTCACAACACACAGGTTGCTGTGTATGAGGCTGTGTAGCTGCAGACCGGTCAGAGTGCCCATGATGACCCCTGTCCACCACAGAAGGCACCTACAGTGGACACGTTAGTGTCAGAACTGGACCATGGAGCAATGGAAGAAGGTGGCCTGGTCTGATGAATCACATTTTCTTTTACATCATGTGGACGGCCGGGTGTGTGTGTGTGTGTGTGTGTGTGTGTGTGTGTGTGTGTGTGTGTGTGTGTGTGTGTGTGTGTGTGTCATATACCTGGGGAAGAGATGGCATCAGGATGCACTATGGGAAGAAGGCAAGCCGGTGGAGGCAGTGTGATTTTCTGGGCAATGTTCTGCTGGGAAACCCTGGGTCCTGGTATTCATGTGGATGTTACTTTGACACGTACCACCCACCTGAACATCGTTGCAGACCAGGTACACCTCTTCATGGCAACAGTATTCCCTGATGGCAGTGTCCTCAGGTGGTCTTAATGTTTTGGCTGATCGGTGTATATTACGTCAATGCATATTGTCAGAAGATGACCACCTAGGACTTAAATGAATCTAGAAAATATCTTCAATATAAGCAGCATAGAACAGAAGTGTACCTTCATGGTAGTAACTAACTACCTTCAGAGAGGTAACGCTTATTTTTGACATAGAAGGATCTCCTGAATTACTGCTTTGACTGAGCTTTCGTGGTGATCATAAGTTCTGTCAGAAAACTCATGCGCACACACACAGACACACACACGCACGCACACAAATACGCACACCCAGACACAGTTTACCTTGGAGAAAGCAGCCGTCCCCAGCACCACACGGTCATCGTAGCTGTTACAGGTGACGGTCTGGTTCTCATTAGTCAGAACAATGTCACGGTGGGCCGAGGTCGGGTCAAAGGTGAACCAGGCCACTGGAGAAGTAAAACAACTGACATTCAGCCGTCACGTTACACTTTGGTGCTAGGCTATTCTTTTTTTAAAAACATGGGTTAGTCAGACAATATATTCACTACTTAACGACCATCTATACCAGAATTTTAACCCACACAGACATTAGATAACTGTATAGACTTAGAGAATGCTCTCTGTGGCTAATGATGTGTCCAGTGAACTGGTCATATAGTCTCTGACAGTAGTGCAAGAGATGTTGGAAAAAAAAAAAAAAAACATGCCTCAAGCTATCCCTACATTTTTTCAAGAAAAGTGCTACAAGACGAATTTGTTTATCACATACACATTTGTTCCATCCATGGCCCCTTGGCCTTGCCTTCTGCTTCAAATAGCTGAACTGCAGCGTGACCATGCTTCTGATGAATAACTGGTCATGACTGCTGTTGAAATACCAAAATGCTTGAGCCAATATTAGAATTTCTTAGAGCAGTTGCCTGAGAGCAGATCCAGATCAGTGGGCAATAGCTGTGTAAGAAATCAACCAGTAGTCCTTTATGCAGCAGCCACGGAGCATATCAACGATATCTTGTTTTAGCAGCAGATGGCGATCGACAGCACAAAACAAACCAGAATATATATGTACAAAATACGATAAGGGCTATCGCATCCGGCTCACCTTTACATGTATTTGCCCTTGGGCCATCTGTGAGCCAGTGGCAACGCCCTTTCCTTCTGTCCCTCCCTCATGGCACCTCCCTCCAAACTGGGCTGAGCTGAGTGGGCTCTGCAGGTTTTCAAATAGCCACCCCTGTTCCTCAATGCTTCTTCAATTTAACCCCATGACATCTCAGGGTGTCTCGACGATAGAACGAGCGTTCCGGTATGACCCCCACTGTCCACCACTCAAGTCTATGATATTTTTAGCCCATCACCAGGTTGGTTCTGCTGCCGCTCATTCCACTTTATCCAGATCCACTGGGATGCCGCCTCTGCCTGTTTGGTGATGTTGACTACCAGCCGCTTCCTAGCAAGCCCTTCCAATCCCAAGCAGTCCAAGATCTCTCCAGAGCGACTGCCTTGCAAGCCCCTGCAGCCAACTTCCACTGGCAGATTCCAGGTTTTACATCCATTTACGCTGGCTCTCGAAGATGAGGGTCTGATATTTCTTTAGCTTGCACTCATGTGCCCCCTCCATCCTCTCTCCCCAGGACATTGTAAGCTCATTAAGAACCACATGCTTGGTACCTTCAAACCAGAGGACAATATCTGGTCTGAGGCAAGTGTGGGTTATCTCCTCTGGGAATTTGAGCTGTTTCTTAAGATCTGCCCACATCTCCCAGTCGCTTGCTATAGCCAGGACCCCTTTGCTCCTCATCTCTGCTGCTGCACTCTCCCCTGACCTGAGGAAGTAGATGAAACGAAGACCATCAGAAAGATGCTTTGGCTTCTTCCTTGTCTGCTCCACACCAGCAGTCAACTGTGTTGGTCGTGTCAGCATTGGTGAAACCGATCCTGGACACCCCCCCCCCCGCAGTACCAGGCTTCTGGATTTTGCAGGTTTGAATGCCATCCTTGCCCAATCGGTGAGTTCGACCAAGTCCTCCAAAATCCATCTCCCTTCAAGTACTGATTTCGCTGTGATGGTGAGGTCGTACATCAATGCCCTGATGGGCACTTCCTGGATGCCGCTTGCCTGTACCGCACCCCGACGTAACTTCTCTGCTGACTTGACAAGAAGGTTCATCGCTGCAGAAAACAGAATCACTGAGATTGTACACCCAGTGATAATGCCCACCTCCAGTCTCTGCCAGGTGAAACGCATGTTGAACCTGTCGAAGCAACAGCTTCTGGATTTGTTCCAGAAAATGTTAGGTTTTCAGTTTTGTGTCCACTAGCTTGTAGTGTATTGTTCCATAGGCATTGTTTAGATCAAGCCACAGTACTCTCGAGTGACCGTGGTTCCTCTTCGCATTCTCAATGATCTTAGAGATTACACTGGTGCTCAAGACAGCCAGGTGCCCCCAGAACACCAACTTTCTGAACTGAAGGGCCCATACACTCGTTGTCCAACACGAAAGTGGTCAGCCTCCTTGCCATAATCCCAAGAAGATTTCCCTTCTACGTTGAGGAGTGAGATTTTACGGAATTGTTTTATTTCTCTGGAGTCTTCTTTTTGAGTAAGTTCTTCTTCCATGCTACCTTCAGTAACTTCCAAAATCATCTCCTGAACTGTTCACAATACTTGTACACCTTGTACAGAATGCTATTTGACCCTGGGGCTGATTTTACTCTGGCCTTCCTGAGAAAGTTGTTGACTTCCTCCCAGCTTGGTTCCTCTACTCTGAAGGGGATAGTTGGTTCAGCTGGTGTGATGCGTTTCTCAAACTCCTCCAAGCTGTCCTCCCTTCTAGGGTCACTGTGGCCTTGATGGAGGTGCCCCTCAACCTCCTCCTTTGTTGCTTTCAACTCCCCTGATCTTTTATCACCCAGAAGTTTCAACAGAAATTTGAATGGGTTCTTGGTGAAGGCCACCCTTTCCTTCCTCTGTCACTTCCTGTCCCTGCGGTGGCACTCGGCTCGGTACAAGATCTTAATGTGCTCTCTCAGGTTTTCTCGTATTTTTGGTGAGTGCTGATTTCTCATCCCCTGTCGCTTCACAAAAAGCCTTCTTCAGCCTCCGCAGATCCCTTCTCAGGATTGCTATCTCCTTCCGACGCCTGTGTTCCTTTGGCTGGGTGTTTGCTCTGGCTTTCCTCTCCTTCTTCCTGAAACAACCAGCCTCTACGCTCCAGATGATTGAAGACATGGCCCTGAGCTTCTTACCCACGTCTCCAGCAATCACTGCTTCCAGTACCTGGCTCACATTGTGATCAAACATCTCCCATGCCTTCTTTGCTGCAGCAGTGGGCCAGTTAACTGGCTCTTTCCAAGCATCTCCTGCACGGGTGTTCGGCATAGGTCATCTTGCGTCCCGAGTGTCTTCACTCTCCTCCTGGTGCCTTGTCTCCTCTGATGCATCAGTGATGCTGTTCCTGCCTCCCTCTTCGTCAAGTGCCTGGAGATTCTGGGGACTGTGGTTTGACTCCTGCCCTGGCCTCTCCTCCATCTCACCAGGTTGCCACTGTGCATTGCACATTACTGGTAGGTTGCAGGCACTTCATGTTTGACTGGTGTATCGTCACACCCCTCTCGTTTTTGTATGTTTTACTCAAACATTATCAAGTCCATCATAACATCTTCTATTATGGTATCTTCTAGTATGGTATAGCGGCACGGACAGTCAAACATGGAAACAACTGTAGTGGATTGTCAACAAGGCATCCAAAATCATAGGCAACGCACTCCCCTCAGTTGAATCTCTACATACTAACCAGACTGTAACATGAGCAAAGAAGATCATCTTTGACCCCTCACATCCTGCTCATCACCTCTTCCAGCAAGGCGCTACAGGTCACTGTCCACTAAGACTAAACGTGTCACAAACAGTTTTTTCCCCTAGCCATCAGGACTGTGAATTTTTCCCTGTAGTCCCCTCCTCACACACCATGGGCATAGATACCACCATTCACCTAATTGTTCTGCGTGATATGTTTATTTCTGTTATTGTGTAACTGTATTTTTCGTGATAATATGTGGAGTGTCTGTTGTTGTCCATGTATGTATTGTGCTGCAGAGTCTAATGTGTACCGAAAACAAATTCCACCAGCCTTGGTCATGTGGCTAATAAAACAATCTCCTCTAATCTAATGGTATGAAAAGACAATTTTCTGTGCATTTAAATTGTTGAATGTGTTCACCATTTGATTGCAAGAAGCCTATTTTCTCCAGATATGTAAAATGTCTGATGAATATTCCTGAGGTCTGCTTTTCATCACAGCATATTTACGATTTGATTTGATTTAAGATTTTTAACACATGGAAAACAGGAAACAGTTGATTTTTATGGTAAGTTTGCTACTAGAGATCCTCAGTTCTTGGCTAGACAAAGACAGATAAAGGAGCTCTGGTCTGGTTTGAAAAACAGTGACCCTGTCTCTGCTTTAAGCTAACTAGCCTAGCAGTCATAAATCTCTTGTCAGCCTGCTAGGGACGCCTCCTTGGTCGTCTCATTATCATTCATAGACCAGCTACCCAATCAATACCACATTAATGCCAGTGGAACTGCTTGGAAGGGAGATCATATGACCAAGGACTGCATGTCAGGAAATAAATGTGTTCACAAATGCTGACATTTCATGTCATAGATATAGTAATGGTCCAGTTATTCGTATATAATGGAAATAGAGAGTGATGATGATTTTCTAAATCCATTCACTGCCGTGTGTTCTGGTGTGTTTGCAGCATGGGGACATCCTGGCAGAACAGAGCACTACACACACTCTCAATAAAATGGATGTCAGTGACGGTGGCGGATCTCAGCCAAGCACTTAGGGTCGCCGCATCAACTATCAAAATATATAAATGGTTCATCAGCCAACTGCAACCACATGGTGCGCCATGGCATGGGAGGTGACATGAAAGGTTAAAACACACAAACAGAAATACACCCCTCAAGAGAACATATTCAGAAGCAATGTTGATTTTGCAGCTGCAACTTTAGCAAGTTGTTTTTTGCCTCTGTAGGATAGCTAACTAGCATTTTTTGAGGGGGGGTTCCCCCTTTTTCTCCCCAGTTGTACTTGGCCAATTACCCTATTTTCCGAGCTGTCCCGGTCGCTGCTCCACTCCCTCTACCTGCAGACTGCCTGCAGAATGCAGAGGGCTGCAGACTACCACATGGCTCCTCCGATACATGTGGAGTCGCCAGCCACTTCTTTTCACCTGACAGTGAGGAGTTTTGCCCGGGGGACGTAGCGCGTGGGAGGATCACGTTATTTCCCCCTCCTCCCCCGAACAGGCACCCCGACTGACCAGAGGAGGCGCTAGCGCAGCAACCAGGACACATACCCACATCTGGCTTCCCACCCGCAGACACGGCCAATTGTGTATGTAGGGACGCCCGGCCAAGCCGGAGGCAACACGGGGATTCGAACCGGCTAGCCCCGTGTTGGTAGGCAATGGAATAGACCGCTACACTAACCCGCATTTCTGAGGAAGGGTCTCTCATTCTTGCTCTGTTTAAGTGGATGCAAACCTTAGGTTGAGAGGGGCTGGAGTGAGAAGAATGGGGAGGATGGAAAGAGAGGGGCTATGGACGGAAAAGACAATGGGGGTGGGGGGGGGGGGACAGTTATCTATTCTAAAACAGACTCTGTTGCCCATTGTTATCACAGTTGGCAGAGGCAGCATATGTGGCAAACTGTTCACCCTCACCCCACTTCCCGCTTGAAAATTTGACATTGTTCTACTTCCCCCTCCTTTCCACCACTGCTTTTTCCATTGCCTTCCATCGTCTAATCACTCCTCTGCTTTTATTTTCGCATGCAATCTCTTTCTTTCCTTTCTACGGTGCTCCTCTCCAATTCTCCTCCCCCATCTCCATCTTCCCCGAACCATCATCCCTACCCATCCCTTCAATTCCCTCACCACATCTATCATGCACCCGGCTGTCCCAGCCCCCTCTGTGTTGGTACTCCCTCGATTAAACCCCTTCTGTCCCTTCATACGGAAAACCCACAGCGAGCGCCGCTAGCAAGCTTGACCCAGTGCAGTTTGGTGTAATTAACGAAGCCTCTTGCACAAGCAAAACATGACCGAATATCAGTAAAGTCAGAGATGATTCTCATCAGACAGACGCCATGCTGCCATACTGATGCCCAAAACCCATCTGGCAAGCACAAGTCTGATGACATAGAAACACAGACACAGCCACCCCCTTCTGAATCACACACACACACACACACACACACACACACGCACACATGCACGCACACACGCACACACACACACATACACCACTTATCTCTGGGTGCCATGCCACAGGCTGGCTTTGTAAGAAGCCATGCTGGTTTAAGCTCCCATGAACCATGGCTGTTTGATGCTGACTGTGTCTGACTGTCGAATAGGAACCTAAAAAAAACACTGAAACAGCATCGTTTCATGTCTCCACTTCTAGAAAATTCCTCATTTTGGTGTCACGCTGCACCTCAAATGGACACATTGACCTCCAGACATCTCCAGTCGGATGTGAGCTCTGTCTGTTTCCTGATCAAAATAAACCCTCATTATGACAACACTAGCAATGAATGATAAAATTATGATAACAATAAAATGATAATATTCTCATACAGCCTGCTCTGAAGCCACAATGCACAGTAAAAACAGGAAGACAGCTGATAAAATGCTCAGGTAAATGACTACACCATTACACCAGTCACGGTGCTCAGTAACTGTTCTGTCATTATTAACTATTGTGTCATTAACTGTTGTCATCTCCTCTTCCTCCAGTGTGTTGTGCTGCAAAACCTGTTCTTCCCCACAACATGAAGAACGTTTTAAGCTATCTCCCTCTTCCAGGTTAAATTCATTTAACAGAAGCTCATCTTCCCGACAGAGATTGCAACAACCACCTTGCGACCAGACCTCGTCCTCTGGTCCAATTCTAACCAGCTCGCTTACATCATTGAGCTGACAGTCCCCTGGGAGGATGCAGTCGATGAAGCGTACGAGTGAAAGAAGCTGCGGGACGCTAATCTAGCAGCCGAAGCAGAGGAAAGAGGCTGGAAGGTGAAGGTGCACCCTGTGGAGGTGGGTTGTAGGGGCTTTGTTGCCAGCTCCACAGCAAAACTCCTGAGGGAACTAGGAGTCAGGGGGCAGGCCCACAGGAGAGTGATCAAAGAGCTAGCCAACACTGCTGAGAGGACTAGCCACTGGATCTGGATAAAAAGGAGAGATGCCATCTGGGCTGCCAGGGTGAACAGCTAACCACAAGTCACACACCCAGGACCGATCAACCTGTGGTGGGCCAGCCTCAGCAGAGGGTGTCTTGTGATAAAAGGCCGAAACACCCTGTGATGCTGAGGTACACAACTGATGATGTGTCCTGGTGGTGGCAATGTCAACTTGGCAGACATCTCCAGTTCAATTTCCACCGAAACTGTTGCAGTGCAAACACTAGGGATTTTAACAACCAGTCCTTTTTTTGAATTTTGAATCATGTGTTCGAGATGTTGCCGTTTAACAATGATCCTCACAGACAAGAGCAGGTCTGCAAAAGGTGAAGGCCAACGCAGATCACCATATCACTATATATATCACCATATATATCACCATATCACATGACCATCTCACCTAAAACCACTCTGAACACCGCGTGCTGACAAACAGGTTGATCATTTGTTAAAACGTCAATAAATAATGCCAACAAAGTCATTAATTACTGTTCAAACAAAATCAATTGTGTGGGGTGTCCGGGTAGTGTGGCGGTCTATTCCGTTCCCTACCAACACGGGGATCGCCGGTTCGAATCCCCATGTTACCTCCGGCTTAGTAGGGCGTCCCTACAGACACAAATTGGCCGTGTCTGCAGGTGGGAAGCCAGATGTGGGTTTGTGTCCTGGTCGCTGCACTAGCGCCTCCTCTGGTAGGTCGGGGCGCCTGTTCAGGGGGAGGAGGGGGAACTGGGGGGGAATAGCGTGATCCTCCCATGCGCTACGTCCCCCTGGTGAAACTCCTCACTGTCAGGTGAAAAGAAGCAGCTGGTGCCTCCACATGTATCGGAGGAGGTATGTGGTAGTCTGCAGTCCTCCCCGGATCAGCAGAGGGGGTGGAGCAGCGACCGGGACGGCTCGGAAGAGTGGGGTAGTTGGCCAGGTTGGGGAGGAAAAAAAGGGGAAAAACAAAACAAAACAAAACAAAATCGGTTGTGAAGTGTCTTTATGCTTGCTCAGTAATCCAAGTAAGAAAATCACAGGAAGTTGAGTCAGTTCAAGTGGACACAACGTTTGTTGAGAGAAACGTTTCATCATCATCTCAGTGACGTCTTCAGTCTAAACTGGCTGCAGGTGTCTCACCCTTATAAACAATACAGTGGCATAACGACCGAAACCAACAATCAATTTCATATGCAAATATGGGCGGGACCATTAACTAGAGTTACAATGGCAATTCCGCTTCCAGTGTGGGGAGATGGCGGCGCAAATTCACGTTTGCAGCGGCCTCACCCAGTACCGTCCATGCAGCGTCTTTGTCCACATATGCGTTTAAGTTTTGTCTTCGTTTGACTGCTGGGAGAGGTGGTGCTGGATCGGCTGGGAGAGCCTGGTCTGCTGCATCATGTGGGCTCAAGGAACACGGCCCTGCCTGGAGCTGCACCCGAGGCAGAAACACTGAGAGCAGTCTAACAGGGCGTGGAAGTGGGGCAGGCAAAGCTAACTGCTAGCCCATGCAGACCGGCAGTTCCGACAGTCATCCCGGCTGGCGTTCATTCTCTGGACATTTTTTTTTTTTTGTTTAGTTTGGATATATGTGTGAGTTTGGATATACTATGTGTTAGTTTGGATATGTGTGTTCTTGTAGTTTTTGGATGTGTTTTTGTCTTTGTGTTGCATGTACGCAAGCACATGAAATGAAATGACAAAGTGTTCCTGAAATCACAGCATTGTAAGATGGTGACAGATGTATTCTTAGCCCCCTCAGTTCAGGGATGGTCCTTCCCTCTCCACAGACTTCTTATGGAATCACCAGTGGTGATTCTGTATGTGGCGGGACTGTCGGAAAAGTTGAGACGCGTATTTTCCAAACACCGCGTGTCAGTTGCTTTCAAACCCCAAAACACGCTGCACCAGAAGTTGGTCCACCCCAAAGATCGGCTCCCCCGGCACAAACAGAGCAATATAGTGTAGCTGTTAAGTGCCAGGAGGATTGTTGTGACTTGTACATTGGGGAAACTAAACAGATGCTGGCCAAGAGGATGACACAACACAGGAGCACTAACATGTCAGACCAGGACTCCACAGTCTACACCATCTACAGGCCAGGACTCCACAGTCTACATCATCTACAGGCCAGTGGCCACTCTTTGAAGGATGAGGATGTGTACATCCTTGATAGGGAGGAACGCTGGTTTGAACGGGGGAGTCAAAGAGGCCATCTATGTGAAGAGGGGACGACCCTCCCTGAACTGAGAACCGGGGGGGGGGGGTCCACATGAAACTGATTGATGGTTTGACTACTCAGTTTTGCTCACCCAGTGGTTTGTGGTCCTTGTCTGGTTCAGCTTAATAGAGTATTTTGTCAATAGATGCGATCCACCCCTCCAGTAAATTTGTTGGTTGCAGAAGTCTATAAAGGTGTACCAAATTACTGCTGCTTGACAATATCCCTAAGGAAAACCACAGCCGGTTTGCCATTTTTGCCATTGGTCTTTTTTTTTGTATTCTGCCATGTAAAATAAGGGCTTTTTAATATTTTCTAAGAACCTACAGTGTGTGGGCATTACGGTAGCGCAGGGGTTAGCGCTGTTGCCTCACAGCAAGAGGGTCCTTGGTTCGAGCCCCGGGGTAGTCCAACCTTGGGGGTCGTTGGGGGAAACTTGCTTTTTACAGTCTTGAGAAGAAATAATGCAACTTGTCCTTCCTCGCATCTTACCATCCCCTCTCTTGTTGATACACACACACACACAACACGTACCATCGGAGGTCTTGAGCACCACAGTCTTGCTGTAAGGCCCAACACCGAGGGAGTTGTAGGCTTTGACTCTGGCATTGTACGAGCTGTTAAAATGAAGGCCATCCACCGTGCACACTGTCTCCTTCCCCACATACACCTCCTGGGAACACAAAGACGTGCATAGTCAGTAACGCCTCGACCAATGCAGGTAAAGAGCATATGCTCACATATGGCACTAAAACACTGCAAAGGTAAAAACGCACAATATTTGTCCAAGTTTACACTAACAAACAGCAAATGTTAACAAGAACAAACGTCTTGTATACAGGTCATTTGCTCCAGATTGCACACTTTTTCACTGCTGACACATCCACAAATATATGTCCTTCCACACATGTGGCATGCACACCCACACACGCGCACACATTTATACTCATACACACACATACAAACCACCATCTGGTGTTAGTAATTGTTGAGCTGAATAGCATATGGTTTATGAATAATAAAATGCTAGGGAGCGCAACAACATTTCTCCACGAGAAAGCTGCTGAGATGGAGACTTGATTGGATTTGATTAGAAAACACTGATTTTGTTGTCATGACTTTTACATCCCCCATACATCATATAATTTGTTTGTGTATGTGCAACTGTGTGTGTATGTGAAACTGTGTGTGTGTGTGTGTGTGTGTGTGTGTGTGTGTGTGTGTCTTCCCCTGGATCGCCACCTTGCCGTGGTGCAGAAGCTTGCGTATACCAATGATCCTGAGAGCTATGCCGTCCGGACTTTGGCTCCTGGTAGGGTCACCCAAGGTGGACAGGTCAAGGGGGAGGTTCCAGACGAAGCATGAACCTACACAGACCTCAACGGTGGAACTGGCGGAAGATGAGTCCAGGTCACCACAGCAGTATAGGCGGATGAAGGCTGCAACAGAGGGTGGTCCCAAACCATCTTGGTTTTCCATGCCATTGGACTCAGACCACACCCTGCCAATGACTATGTGGTGGCTGCAGGTGCATCAGCTACTCCACGTAAAAAGCTGTCACGCGCAGGCATCCTCCCGCAAGGATCAACCCATAATCATCCTGGGTCAAAGCCCTGTGGCGATCAGGAAGAGGTGATGGGGGCAGGACAGTGAAGTCTGGCAGCCCCTAGCCACAACCTGGCAAACAGGTGGTGGGTGAATGATCAGTCGCTAAGCCCTGGGACTGAGGAATAGGGGCTTCTCGGCTGCTGCACCCATGACTGAGCAGTCCTATTAAGGATCTGCTCTGCTCACCCCAGTTGGGGAGGGGGCTAGGAAAAATGCCCTACACATAGTCTGCCTCATACCTCCTGTCTGGACCACCGCATCCAGAGGAATCACCACCCGAGGCTTGGCTTACCAAGGGCAGCTGAAAGAGGAGAAGGGTAGTCAGCTGATGAGCTGAGGATCCACAGTGTAGGCTTTGCTCAGTACATCAATGCCCAAACAGTATCCAGATGATATTGAAAGCCAGTGAGATATGCTCAGGACTGCAATCACTGGCACCTGTAAAACCACTCTTGGACATGAGATGATGAACCACCAAGATTGGTTTGATCAGAATGACCTGGAAATCCAACAGTTACTCAACATTAAGAGGCAAGCCTTTACCATCTGGCAGAATGACATCAACGGCCAACATAAATGAGCTGACCATGCATGAGCAAAGTCAGCCGTCCGAAGCTTGGTCAGGGAATTGAAGAACCAGTGGTTGACGAAGAAGGCCCTTGAGATCTAGTACCTTGCAGAAGCTGGGGATACCACTAGCTTCTTCGATGCTAAAAAAGCAATATATGCTTCCCAGCCACTGCCATCTAACCCCCCTTCGCTCCAAAGATGGTTGCACACTGCTAACAGACAACGAGTCAATCAGAGGTGGAAAGACCACTATCAGGACCTTTTAAACCGTGACTCTAGCCCTGAGCTGGATGCCCTCCAACAACTCCCTCAACAACCCAATGAGGAGGACATGGCAGCACCACCACCTAGTTTAAGAGAAGTCCAGGATGTCATCAGGAAGATGAAAATCAACAAGGCTGCTGATCCCGATGGAATACCAGCAGAAGTACTAAGGGCAGGTGGACCTACACTCCTCAGACACAGCCATGCTTTGCTACTTAAAATATGGGAAAAAGAAGAAATCCCTGTGCAACTTAGGGACACACTAATTGTCTCTATCTTTAAGAAAGGGGACAAAGTTGAGTGCAGAAACTACCATGACATTTCCTTGCTTTCTACCACAGGGAAAGCCCTGGCAAGGGACTTGGCTTGCAGACTCCTCCCAATATCAGAGGAAATTCTGTCAGAATCCCGTAGCTGTTTTCGTCCTAACAGAGGCACCATGGACATGATTTTTACTGCTCACCAACTCCAAGAAAAAGCTCAGAAACAGAATCAACCATTGTACATGGCCTTCATACACTTAACCGAAGCTTTTTGATTCTGTAAACTGCCAAGCCCTCTGGCTAGTTCTGTCAAAATAGGCTGCTCTGACAAATATATCAAAGTACTACTACTAGTACTACTACTACATTCGGCTGCTCCCGTTAGGGGTTGCCACAGTGGATCATCCGTTTCCATTTCTTCCTGTCTTCTGCATCTTCCTCTGTCACACCAGCCACCTGCATGTGCTCCCTTACATCAACCATAAACCTCCTCTTTGGCCTTCCCCTTTCCCTCCTCCCTGGCAGCTCCATATTCAGCATCCTTCTCCCAATATACCCAGCATCTCTCCTCCACACATGTCCAAGCCATCTCAATCTTGCCTCTCTTGCTTTGTCTCCAAACCGTCCAACTTGAACAGTCCCTCTAATATAATCGTTCCTAATCCTGTCCTTCTTCGTCACTCCCAATGGAAATCTTAGCATCTTCAACTCTGCCACCTTCAGCTCCGCCTCCTGTCTTTTCATCAGTGCCACTGTCTCCAAACCATATAACATAGCTGGTCTCACAACCATCTTGTAAACCTTCCCTTTAACTCTTGCTAGTACCCTTCTGTCACAAATCACTTCTGACACTCTTCTCCACCCAATCCACCATGCCTGCAGTCTCTTCTTCACCTCTCTTCTGCACTCCCTGTTACTTTGGACAGTTTACCCCAAGTATTTAAACTTATACGCCTTTGTCACCTCTACTCCTTGCATCCTCAATGCAATGTAGTAGTTGTAGAGTACTTCAACTACCACATGATAACATGTCAGCTGAAGTACTCAGCAGTTATGGAGATGAGACAGAGTCCTTCAAGGTCCACACAGGAGTTAAACAAGGCTGTGTAATTGCCCCAACCCTGTTCTCTGTCTTCATTGCCACATCCTCCACCTCACGGGTCCCAATCTGCCTCAGGGGGTAAAAATCATGTACAGGACTGATGGGAATCTTCTGAATATTAACAGATTCAGGGCTAAAGGTAAAACCACCTCCACAACCATCATAGAGCTGCAGTATGCCGGTGGCAATGCCTTGGTGTCCCTCATAGAAAACTACAGAACATGCTGGACACCTTTGCAAATGCATACAAGCAGCTTGGCCTGGGCCTTAACATAAAAAAGACTCAAATCCTCTACCATCCCCCACCCAACAGAAATATGCCTGCTCTGCCTTCATCTATCTCTGTAGACAACACCAGACTCGAAGATGTGGAACAGTCCCATATCTTTGCAGCCTTCTCTCCTCCAAAGCAAACATTGACATTGAAATATACCATTGTCTCGGTTGTGCCAGCCAGGCCTTCTTAAGATTGAGAAAAAGGGTTTTAGAAAACCACAACCTTCATCAGGCCAGAACAAAAATTCTGGTGTACAAAACGGCAGTGCTACCCACCCTACTGTATGGGTCCGAAACCTGGACTACATATAGCAGGCACCTGAAGACACTTGAGGCATACCAACAGTGATGCCTCAGGAAAATCCTTAAGATCAGCTGGGATGATAAGCACAACAACTTCAGCACCTTCAAGGAGGCCAATGTGCCTACTATAACTGTCACCAATGCACAACATCAGCTGAGACTTGCCATGTCCTCCACATGTCTGACTCTCGCCTCCCAAAAGAAATCCTTTACTCTCAGGTGTCTGTGAATGTTCTCATTCATCCAGGTCATGGTTATCCAAAGGAGTTGAATCAAGTGCAACTGGACCTGGTATATATCCGTGAAGACGTTTCGCCTCTCATCCAAGAGGCTTCCTCAGTTCGTGCCTTTCTGACTAGACCAAGCTAGTCTGACTGGCTGGTGATGAGACTCTGAATTTATCCTCTTGGAGTCGTTGTCAGAACTACTCTTTGTGTCCCGAAATCCTTTACTCTCAGCTTGTGATAGGATGGACAAAAGAAGCGATATAAAGATAACATCAAGGCCCACATCAAAAGGTTTGGCATCGACCTTAACACCTGGGAACAAGCAGTAAAAACAGGGAGGCCTGGAGGCTGGCTGTCTGTGGTGGTGCTGGGCCCTACAACCATGACCTCCAACATACTGCTGAAAACAAGCGCAGACTCAGAAAGGACCAAGATATCAGAAAGGCCCAAACCCAATCCTCAACCACCTCTTCACACCCTTGCCCACATTGCCCCAAAATATGCAGCCCCAGGATCGGCCTGTACCCCCACCTGAAGACCCACAAGGACCTAGAAGGACAGTCATACTCGACCCTGAGTGACCGCCGACGATGATGGTGTATATTTGCATTTGTGTGTGTGTGTGTGTGTGTGTGTGTGTGTGTGTGTGTGTGTGTGTGTAAATGCAACTGACCCTGAACTGTCCACCATTGCCATCATCCAGCTCTAGCACATAGCCCTCAATTGGGTTGCTGGGAGGTGTAATAACCCTCCAGGCCAGGGTGGCACTGTTGTTCCTTGTGCAGCATTTCTCCAGCTGCAGGAGGGGCGCTGAGGGCACCGAGGGCACGGACTCTGCTGAAGGGAAGAATGGATAGATGGATATACAGGAGAGGGGGTGTAAGATGCAAAGGAGATGGAGATTGTGTGACAGAGATGGCGATAGCAAACCAAAAGGAAGCACATGGACGAGAGCAAAAGTAAGAGAAAGAAAAGATAGAGAAAGGACGAGTAAGTGATTTGGAGAGAGGAGAAGGAGAAAAAGGGTATTAAGTGATGGAGCACAGAGAAAGACATCTGGTTATCTCTGTGTGGACTAATGCGAAATATACAGAGATTTACATGGATCTAGAGGGAGATCAAGAGACGGAGGACCCTAAAGGTGACAACTGGGTGTGTTTAGAGGACAACAGCTGGCAATCTGTGAAAGCTTAAGTCATGCCATGTGACACGTTATACCGATACAGTAACAGGAGTACTGGCGCTGACTGAAGTCAGTCCCGATGTGAACTGGATGACAGACACATTTCTACAGTCATACATACATATATACGTAAAAGACAACACAAAATGTAAGGAGTGGAGGACACAGTCAAATCCAGTCAAATCCTCTAAGTCAAGAACTGAGAGGAAAAAGTCACAGTAAAATAATTCGAGAAAGCCTAGAAAGGGAACATACTTGAATGACTGGGAGGGATGTGGACTGCAATAATTCTGGGAGTAGTTCATGAGAACTTGTGTAGCCATAGTAGCTCTTTGATTCTCGCACATCCGAAGGATGAAAAATATAATGAAATCAATGATTTATTAGCAGTCTATTTTTTAATCAATATTTTTATGTGAAAAAATGTGATAAATGGTTTGTTGAAATTTGTGAGCAAAGGTTGACTTGAGAAAAAGAGAGTCTCTCGGGACTACAAATGCAGTCGGCACCGTACGGAGGTATTTGGGGGGAAGCATCACTTCTCTGTGCAGGCATCATTCATGGGGTGAGTGAGGACACTGGAGAGATAAACTGCGGACATCGGGGTTAACCATGCAAGGGATCGAGACCAGAAACACACAGGGTAGAGAGATACGAGAGTCTGAATCGAGTTTCCACCACCTACATGTCTGTGAGACGGTTACAAGGACCAAGGGGAGAGGAAGGGAGAGGGGGGGGGGGGGTACAAAAAAAAGTTTATTGTGAAAAGTAGTGTCTCTGAAATACCTCCTGGTCTCTCCCCCTCTGTGTCGGTTTCAGCCTCAGCACCTGCTGCGTGCATGTGTTTCAATAAAGGAGCCTCCTGCACATCTGCAAATATGATGTTGGATTGGCTGTTTTAAGCAAGGGCATACAAACAGAAAACGGCACACAGACAGTGCAGCGGCTTTACCGGCGGCGAGCTCAGACGTCATATTCTGTCAGTGTAAAGCAGTTTTTTTTTTCTTTTTAAATCGGACTGTACATAATCAACATCGTGACATATTCAGACCAGTGTGCCGGAGATGGTGCGAAAAAGTCAGCTGTGCCTCAGTAGGTGTACCTAGATTATGTTCTATCTTTGAAATATTCAAAAGCCATCATTATAATGCCGATAACGCAGTAACTACATACCGTGGAGGCATGCTACAAGGCCTCACACATCCTGTCCTGCCTGTCCAGAAACACGACGCATTTCTGTACCGCTTATAAAATCCAGCAAAGACTAATTCTGCTTCATCCCCGGCCTGTAACGGGGCCAGGAAACGACAGCTTTTAATGAAGAGGAATGAGGCAGGGTCGTCCTGTGAGCCAGAACGCCTTCTACAGAGGCTCCTTGATGTCACAGTAACTCAAAGCCATCAGGAGCTCTGTGTGCAGCCACGCCGTCACGTGTGCAGGATGAAACTGTGCAGATGGGTTTCATGCTGCTGCTTTGTCGGAGCCTCCGAGAACAAAGTGGAGACAATCAAAGCCTCCTTCTTCTGAGTCGCCAACTGTTCTTTTTTTTATTTTATTTCATTCATTCATTTATTTATTTATTTTCGGATTGGCTTCACAGGGGCCCAAATTTAGAGACAGTAACTGGGCCTTCAAACACTACAGCACAACCTGGGCAACGTCCAGTCAGATTTAGTTCAAATTACACTTTATTTGCTTTATTTTACATAATTTGTTTTCTTTCTTTATCCCCCCCCCTTTTTCCCCCCAATTGTATGCGGCCAATTACCCGACTCTTCCGAGCCGTCCCGGTCTCTGCTCCACCCCCTCTGCCAATCCGGGGAGGGCTGCAGACTACCACATGCCTCCTCCGATATATGTGGAGTCGCCAGCTGCTTCTTTCACCTGACAGTGAGGAGTTTCACCGGGGGGACGTAGCACGTGGGAGGATCACGCTATTCCCCCCAGCGCCCCCCCCTAAACAGGCGCCCCGACCGAGCAGAGGAGGCGGTAATGCAGCGACCAGGACACATACCCACATCCGGCTTCCCACCCGCAGACACGGCCAATGACTTTTAATGACTGCTGGATCGCCACTTTCTCTGATTGTTGGGCATATCCTCCCCGGCATTGCTGGGCTCGTTGTGGGAGCAGGTGTCAAACAAAACATGCAGCAGAATATTCCGACCGTTGGCAAACTGAACCTACAGCATCTGGAAAAGTGAAAAGGGCAATATCTTTTCTGCCCCACAAGAGCAGAAGAGACACGGAATTTACAGAGTGTTTATGACCATCCTGCATGTTAAATGACATCAGAGATACTATATGTGAGTGACCTCTGGGGCAGTAGAGGAGTGTATTTACATGGCAGCCATGTGTACTCATGCACGCTCACTGACCCGCCGCTGCATGGAAGACAGCAGTGAAGGATGTAGTAGCTGGCCACACTGTAACACAAGTTAAAGACAACGCCAAGGGCAGCAACGCTGACAGTATTTCAACGTTGAAATATGAAAAGACAATTAAAGAAGAAATACTAAAGCACGCGGTGAACTTGTTTTATGGCAAGACTTGAAACTTGAAATACACATTATCATCTTCCAAACAGCCTCGCGGAGGAAAGAGGTTTCAAGAGATGTCTCTATCTCCAATGGACTGAGCTTTAGAATGGCCGTGTCTGTGTGTGTCTGTGTGTGTGTGTGTGTGTGTGTGGACAGATTTACCTTTGCTCTGGGTGAAATCCAGCTGTAGGATTGTTTGGAGCAAGGAGTCAGTGTTGAGCGTGAGATCAAATTCGGGGCCCACCTTGGGCTCCAGGGCCCCTTTCACCCACTGGTCCTGAGACGATGTCACCCGCTTGATCAGAGCATCCGAAATCTATATAACACACACACACACACAGACACACACAGACACACACACACAAAGGTAAGAAGAGAACTGCATCCGGGCATCCAGGTGGCCTGGCGGTCTATTCCGTTGCCTACCAACACAGGGATCGCCAGTTCGAATCCCCATGTTACCTCCGGCTTGGTCGGGTGTCCCTACAGAAACAATTGGGGCCGTGTCTGCGGGTGGGAAGTCGGATGTGGGTTGTCTGTCCGGGGGACGTGGGGGGATAGCACGATCCTCCCACACGTTACGTCCCCCTGGTGAAACTCCTCACTTTCAGGTGAAAAGAAGCAGCCGGTGACTCCACATGTATCGGAGGAGGCATGTGGTAGTCTGCAGCCCTCCCCGGGTCAGTAGCAGGGGTTTAGCAGTGCCCGGGACGGCTCGGAAGAGTGGGGTAATTGGCCAGATGCAAATCCAAAAAAAAAAAAGAAGAGAACAACAAACAGGGAAGGAATACACACATCCAGGGAAAGACAGGCAAAGAAACAGAGGTGTAGGAAATCACACGGAGGATGAAACAAACGCACATGGAGACTTAAGAGCAAATGAGAATAGCTTCACTTGGTTCACTGAGACGTCTTCATTGAAGCAATGCATGCTGGCCCTCCCTCTGCGCTCATGCAGAGTGAGTTTCCCCCCAGGGTTACTCCATTAGCCCGGCCTCATTGTGTTTGACAAGTGAAATATTCACATAAGCAAAATATTCAAAGATAGGAACTAGACCCCGGTTTGCTTGTAAGGGCAAATAACAGCCTGAGAAAAGGCTCAGTGGGTCAATAAACTGAATTACATTGATCACAGGGATTCAGTTGACGTCTTTATCCTCTGTAGCAGAACAACAGCCAGTTTTTAGAAATCCATCCCCGGTCATACATATGCATTTCTACGCGTGCATGCACATCAAATTAACTTCACTCTATTTACTCTAGCTAGCTGCTGCACATCTTTACCCTATTTACTCTAGCTAGCTGCTGCACATCTTCACTCCATTTACTCTGGCTAGCTGCTGTACATCTTGACTCCATTTACTCTAGCTAGCTGCTGTACATCTTTACTCTATTTACTCTAGCTAGCTGCTGCACATCTTTACTCCATTTACTCTAGCTAGCTGCTGCACATCTTTACTCTATTTACTCTAGCTAGCTGCTGAACATCTTTACTCCATTTACTCTAGCTAGCTGCTGCACATCTTTACTCTATTTACTCTAGCTAGCTGCTGTACATCTTTACTCCATTTACTCTAGCTAGCTGCTGCACATCTTTACTCTATTTACTCTAGCTAGCTGCTGCACATCTTTACTCTATTTACTCTAGCTAGCTGCTGTACATCTTTACTCCATTTACTCTAGCTAGCTGCTGTACATCTTTACTCAATTTACTCTAGCTAGCTGCTGCACATCTTTACTCTATTTACTCTAGCTAGCTGCTGTACATCTTTACTCTATTTACTCTAGTTAGCTGCTGCACATCTTTACTCAATTTACTCTAGCTAGCTGCTGCACATCTTTACTCCATTTACTCTAGTTAGGTGCTGCACATCTTTACTCCATTTACTCTGGCTAGCTGCTGTACATCTTTACTCCATTTACTCTAGTTAGGTGCTGCACATCTTTACTCCATTTACTCTGGCTAGCTGCTGCAAATCTTGCTGAACTCACAGATGCTCTCAGCTTACGTGCGGCACAACGTGTGAACCTTTTATGATGCTTTTAGGTAAGATTTACTACGTTGTCAATATGTCATAAAATATTCAGGTGGAACCGGGAGATTGTGTGTGTGTGTGTGTGTGTGTGTGTGTGTGTGTGTGTGTGTGTGCGTGTGTGTGTGCGTGTGCGTGTGTGTGTTTCTCAGGACCTTAGTTAGCCTTGCTATTTAGCCCCTGAGACTCTGTCTCTACCACTACTGGGATTTAAATGTGTGTGGTGGTCGTCAGCCAACAAGCCTTTCACTCCAACCAGAAGCATTTTTTTTAATGTAAGTCATCAGTGCAGCAACTACTACTACTACTACTTTTGCTTGCTCCCGTTAAGGGTCGCCACAGCCAATCGTCCATTTCCATCTCTTCCTGTCTTCTGCATCTTCCTCTGTCACACCAGCCACCTGCATGTCCTCTCTCACCACATCCATAAACCTCCTCTTTGGCCTTCCTTTTCTCCTCTTCCCTGGCAGCTCCATATTCAGCATCCTTCTCCCAATATACCCAGCATCTCTCCTCCACACATGTCCAAACCATCTCCATCTTGCCTCTCTTGCTTTGTCTCCAAACCGTCCAACCTGCGCTGTCCCTCTAATGTACTCGTTCCTAATCCTGTCCTTTTCATCACTCCCAGTGAAAATCTTATCATCTTCAACTCTGCCACCTCCAGCTCCACCTTCTGTCTTTTCATCAGTGCCACTGTCTCCAAACATATAACATAGCTGGTCTCACTACCATCTTGTAAACCTTCCCTTTAACTCTAGCTGTTACCCTTCTGTCACAAATCAATCCTGACACTCTTCTCCACCCACTCCACCCTGCCTGCACTCTCTTCTTCACCTCTCTTCTGCACTCCCTGTTACTTTGGACAGTTTTTCCCCCCAACTTTCCCCCTTTTTCTCCCCAATTGTATCTGGCCAATTACCCTGCTCTTTTTTGAGCCATCCCAGTCGCTGTTCCACCCCCTCTCTGCCGATCCAGGGAGCGCCCCACCGACCAGCGGAGGCGCTAGTGCAGCGACCAGGACACATACCCACATCTGACTTCCCACTAGCAGACACGGCAATTGTGTCTGTAGAGACACCCGACCAAGCCGGAGGTAACACGTGGATTCGAAGTTACTTTGGACAGTTGACCACCAAGTTGACCTCATCAGTGATGCAACTAATACGATTTAACAACATGTCTGTCTGTCCTGATCAACACCATGTCTGTCCTGCTCATCATGTTCCCCATGAAAAGAAGCGGCTGGCGACTCCACATGTATCGGAGGAGGCATGTGGTAGTCTGCAGCCCTCCCCGGATCAGCAGAGGGGGGTGGAGCAGCAGCCGGAACGGCTCGGAGGAGTGGGGTAATTGGCCGGATACAATTGGGGAGAAAAAAGGGGGGTAAATCTAAAAAATACATAAATAAATATTAAAAAACCAAATACACATTTATTACACATGACACAATTGTTTGCAAATGAAGACAAGAAACTGAAAGTAAAGTTCGACAGAAGTGTTACTTTAAAATTACTGCAGTATTAAAGACGTAGCTTGCTGTGGTGGGGTGAGTTGCAGCCTCAACATGACCTGTTCCAAGCCAGTCACGCCGACTCGAGATGGGGGAAACCACACCCCATTCCACCGCGCTCTCCAACACGTTCCTTCAAATGGTTCTTGGCTAGCCTCTAAACTGGGATTCCTGTGCCAACACTACCTCCAACAGCACCTCGTGGCTGTGCTTTGATAGATTGTATCCAATTAATATTGTAGTGAATTCAGGGGGCAGCTGGGATTGCCGCAGTCAAGACGCGAACCCATCGACTAAAGGGTCCACGCCGTTGCCCAAGGGCTAGCGAGTCTAGCTATCCGTAGTCATTACAATATAAACAACATTTTACATATTCTCTTGATGTAAATAAGACACAATGTATCTGTTCACATACAGCATTTAATCTATATGTGTAGATGCATTGCATACATGAATTGCTGACCTGTTAAAGGTGCTAGTGCTAGCTTCCCTCGGAGCCATCTGTAGTGCAGGAGTGTACTAGGAAAGAAATTCAGCCCTTGATTTATCTGCTGGGACCGGGGGGTCAGTGAGGGTTAGCTACATATGTCCAGTATATAGTATAGTAGCGTGTTCAGGTTCACGGAGGGGGGGGGTATAAGTAGTAGTTGTATATAGTTGAGCGGGATGTTTTGCAGTTCCGGTGGGGTGGTCCACTGTTGCCGGGTCAAGGGTTAGTGGGTCGGGACTTATGTGTGAGAGAGACGACCTGTGGGATTAATGGTGATATGTACGGTGAGGCTGTGGCCGACAACAGCCGTGAGTAAAAGCAACACTCAGTTGTAAGATTTGAAGTGTGTTCTATAATAGCAGTGAACACTACAACTGGTGTCAGAAGTCAACTCGATATTACTTTTACTACTTTATTGATCCCTGTGGGGAAATTCTTCCTCTGCATTTCACCCATCCTAGCTGTGTAGCTAGGAGCAGTGGGCAACCGTCGTGCAGCGCCCGGGGATCAACTCCAGTTGGTCTCGCCATGCCTCGGTCAGGGGCACAGACAGGAGTATTAACCCTAACATGCATGTCTGTTTGATGGTGGGGGAAACCGGAACACCCGGAGAAAACCCACGCAAACTCCACACAGAAAGGACCTGGGATGACCCCCCCAAGGTTGAACAGACCTAGGATCTTCTTGCTGTGAGGCGACAGCGCTAACCACTGAGCCACCGTGCCGCTATGAGCCGGAGAGCCAACGCTATCCGTTGACTGGTTGACTGGACACTAGCCAGCTATCTTTACTGCTGGAGATGGAGCCTTCAGTGCACATAAAGATGGAGGGAGACCACAGGCATGCATATGATGGTGCCGCAGGATCGTCGGGAGGACAACGCGTGGCCGGGGATAATTATTGGAGGGGTACCGAGGTGAAACGAGAGCCTACACCCATGGGAGAGCCATGCTTAGCAGCTGCTGGGGGCTCAGAGTTCGGCTGCCATTCTGTGCCTTGCGCCACAAAGCCCGCCGGAAAAGCCGTCAGAGTTTCGGGCACTGAAGTAAACAAAGATGGCGGCGCCCTGGAGCTGCATAAACCATCCATCCATCGGTTATCCGAACCGCTTATCTTGCTCTCAGGGTCGCGGGGGATGCTGGAGCCTATCCCAGCAGTCATTGGGCGGCAGGCGGGGAGACACCCTGGACAGGCCGCCAGGCCATCACACCTCGGGACAATGTAGTACGGCTGATTCACCTGACCTACATGTCTTTGGACTGTGGGAGGAAACCGGAGCACCTGGAGGAAACCCATGCAGACACGGGGAGAACATGCAAACTCCACACAGAGGACGACCCGGGACGACCCCGAAGGGTGGACTACCCCGGGCTCGACCCAGGACCTTCTTGCTGTGAGGCGACCGCGCTACCCACTGCGCCACCGTGCCGCTGGCTGCATAAACCGGTAGGCATAATAAAAAAAAAACACCCAAGTATACCGGCAAATCGGACTGGGAAGCTTTCCATGCCCAATTTGAACTGTTAGCCCGGGCGAGTGCTCCTCTTGAACAGATTTGCTGACCACTAGAGGGTGCTGTGCCTCGCAGAAACCTGAGAGGGACGTTTAGTAGGAGGCACTCACCACTGATGTATGGATACACGGAGGACAACACATAACGTTAGAGGTGAGGACATTCCAACGCTAGCTAGCTATATAGTTAGCCTAGTTTTACTCATGACCCTTTTAGGACATGACTAATCCCTGGAAATGCAATCGCTATTTGCTGGTACCCTGCCTTTCTCACTGAACACTGCCTTGCTCCACCTACACGCGCAGCACAGGTGCACCGTGGGTCTGGACGGTTTGGAGTTGGTTTACATTTGGAGTGCCTGCTTCCTTTTTTCTTTTTCTTTTTTGGCCCCTCCTTCACTTTTTGACATTTTCTTTGTCCATGGCTTTCTTTGGCTATTGTCATTGCCCGATCCGTTGCGGAAACCCGATTTGTTCAACGCATGCGCGAAAATGCGTCTACTTCCTGTCACCGCTGTCGTTTCACAACGTTGTTGAAAAGCGTCTTCTCCGCCTTGAAATCGTGGATTCTTTTGCCTTACATGAAACATGCGGGTCACTCGGTTCCGTAAATTGCTTCGACTTACTGCCGACAGGAAGTAGACGCGTTTTCGCGCATGCGTTGAACAAAACGGGTTTCCGTAACGGATCGGGCAGTGACAGCCATCCCACTGCTGCGCGTTGCCTTTGCGTCAGGGACGTTAACGTGCACCAACTAACTTGGTTGTGATTGGCCAGTGAGCCCAGTCCCAGAACGCGCACGCAGCACGCTCTCATGCGCACCCCGAATGGCAGGCACACAGAGCCCTGTGCGGGTTTATTGATGGTCCACCAGCCCACCGCTGCAGCGGCCCACCGGGAATTGTCCCGGCATGCCCGATGGTCAGTACGCCACTGTGTGTATGTGTATGCATATGCGTGTGTGCATGTATGCGAGCAATGGAAGGCGTTACATATCGCGGGTGACCTTTCTCAGTTGGATGTACATGTGTACAGATCAATAGATCAATGCTCAGCGACTGGTCGTCCTGTGCTGTCGAATAGCTTAACGGGTCAGGTACGTTTAAAGCAGAGTATCCCCGATATCAGCAGCAACACACGGGCTACATGCTGTGCCAGTGTGCTCATGTGCATACTGTATACGGCTGCAGGCGAGTGAGTGTGTGTTTGTCTGTGTGCGCACTGGTGCGTGTGTCTGTTCAGTTATCTAGGTCATGCACCAGTGGAAAGCAAAGGTTTCCTCCATCGGCAGTGGAATATCTCCAGCTGTGCCCCAGAGACGGACGGCAGACTCTCCACACTTGAACACTCATCTCCTCTTTAGCCAGCAGGAACAACATGTTGACCTCACTCAATCCCCACTTCCAAATTTACATTTTTAGTTTTGAATATTTCAGAAAATTTCAGCTAAGATTTTTTTTTGGAGCTGAAAACCACATATGCAATTTAAACCATAACATCCTCAATTTGAGCTCGAATAAAAGTGCTGTACATCAAGTGAACGCTCGTGATTCACGGATTTCAGTGGCGTACGTCTGCCAGAGTGTTGCAGACACACTATGAAATGTGCTGCAAAGAAAGCCTGAAAAAAAAGATGACAAGGGATCTCAAAGGCCAGAATCAGTGTCCTTGCCAGTGATAAGTACAGGATTTGTGCATTTGAAGAATGGTGTACAGTACATAAACAAGAGAATTCTCTCAGATTCTTTATGCCGTGTTTAGGGGACACGTTGATGTGCAGATGCTTTGCAATATAATGTGGACGGCTAGCTTAGTCATTAGCTTAAACCTAGACCGAGTAGAAACCGTGTAAAACAAGCCAAGAAAGCAATGACGCCAACCCTCTTCATGAAACACTTGCAAAATAGCACAGCTTCATCAAAGGCCGCCCCAACGTAGATGCACCAGGGAGCGTTTTAGTGGGCCTTGGATTACATGTTTTCCCTTCCAACAAGCAAATCTGATTCCTTTCTGAAGCAGTGGGGAATTATCTGCATATTATGTCAGATTCAAAATCATCATCAAATTCTGTTTCATTCAGTATGTAAGTCAGCACACTAGGTTACAAGGACTCGCCGGGATTCTCACACAAAACGCTATGATGTCTAACATGACATTATAAAACAGAATATCTAGCTTTCAAGAGAGGAACAATACCAAGGGAACGCTGGTTATTTTCTTTGCAGAGTATAAAAAGAAAAACTTGTAGTTTCAAAAAAGGAAAAGCCTGCAGAGGGTCCAACATATTCCAACATCTGGTACAAAACATACTGCATTAGCAGGACTATATACAGTATATATATATATATATATATATATATATATATATATATATATATATATATACACTACCGTTCAAAAGTTTGGGATCACCCAAACAATTTTGTGTTTTCCATGAAAAGTCATACTTATTCACCACCATATGTTGTGAAATGAATAGAAAATAGAGTCAAGACATTGACAAGGTTAGAAATAATGATTTGTATTTGAAATAAGATTTTTTTTACATCAAACTTTGCTTTCGTCAAAGAATCCTCCATTTGCAGCAATTACAGCATTGCAGACCTTTGGCATTCTAGCTGTTAATTTGTTGAGGTAATCTGGAGAAATTGCACCCCACGCTTCCAGAAGCAGCTCCCACAAGTTGGATTGGTTGGATGGGCACTTCTTTGAGCAGATTGAGTTTCTGGAGCATCACATTTGTGGGGTCAATTAAACGCTCAAAATGGCCAGAAAAAGAGAACTTTCATCTGAAACTCGACAGTCTATTCTTGTTCTTAGAAATGAAGGCTATTCCATGCGAGAAATTGCTAAGAAATTGAAGATTTCCTACACCGGTGTGTACTACTCCCTTCAGAGGACAGCACAAACAGGCTCTAACCAGAGTAGAAAAAGAAGTGGGAGGCCGCGTTGCACAACTGAGCAAGAAGATAAGTACATTAGAGTCTCTAGTTTGAGAAACAGACGCCTCACAGGTCCCCAACTGGCATCTTCATTAAATAGTACCTGTTAGAGCCTGTTTGTGCTGTCCTCTGAAGGGAGTAGTACACACCGGTGTAGGAAATCTTCAATTTCTTAGCAATTTCTCGCATGGAATAGCCTTCATTTCTAAGAACAAGAATAGACTGTCGAGTTTCAGATGAAAGTTCTCTTTTTCTGGCCATTTTGAGCGTTTAATTGACCCCACAAATGTGATGCTCCAGAAACTCAATCTGCTCAAAGAAGTGCCCATCCAACCAATCCAACTTGTGGGAGCTGCCTCTGGAAGCGTGGGGTGCAATTTCTCCAGATTACCTCAACAAATTAACAGCTAGAATGCCAAAGGTCTGCAATGCTGTAATTGCTGCAAATGGAGGATTCTTTGACGAAAGCAAAGTTTGATGTAAAAAAAATCTTATTTCAAATACAAATCATTATTTCTAACCTTGTCAATGTCTTGACTCTATTTTCTATTCATTTCACAACATATGGTGGTGAATAAGTGTGACTTTTCATGGAAAACACGAAATTGTTTGGGTGATCCCAAACTTTTGAACGGTAGTGTAGGTTACTGTGGTGATGCCATTCCAGACCCTAAGGGGAGCCCCGACTGAGTTTTAAGCCTCAGCTGAAGAGCAGCCACAGGGGCCCTGTCTGGGGGCCCTAGGCTCTGCACCGGATCAAAAGATGGAGTCAGTCTCAATAAGAGCCTTCTAACACATAACTCAGTTTCAAAAACAGATCAGTACGTATTTTAAATGACTTCTGTACCAAACAGAAAACCAGTGAAGAGGTGCCAGAGAGGGAGTGACACGTTTGCATCTGTTGGTATGAATTAAAAATCCTTGCTGCAGTATTTCAGTGAGATGCATGAAAGAGACTTTTAAGAGTATAATGATGAGCAACGCATGCTGGCATGACATGGTAGGTAAATGTTGTCAAGACCATCCCAGTATGATGACTTCTTCCAGTACAGTTAAAGCTCTGGGGGGCAGGACTGCTATTAGCTAATTTGCTTTATTTAGCTATGTATCTATTTATCTATGTATTTATTTATTCTGAAGTCAAGTTATGTAATCACTTGCTATCAGATAAGGTAAATAACTGTTTATGTTTAAGTAGCCAGAATTCATTCCACAACTTTTATTGTACGAACAGTGTTTTAAACCAGGATCACTGATTTAAAACACTGTTCTGAACAACACTGTGGGTGAATGTGTGTATGCACTCAACAGCGTATTCTGAAACCAGCAATAGTTAATAATCCCTTTCACTAATGGTAACTTCCAACTACCACGTCTTCAGAAACTGGTTCCGGTACATATTGGATGAAGATGTGCGGCTATCTCAGGGCTTGCCTTTCATTCCCTTTTCGTTCATCAGTTACTGTCCACAGCGTGCATGAGATTTTGAGGCTGGCGAGTTCGATTTGGAGTTCAGAATTCTGTTTTAGTTGGAACGAAAGGGTTAGATATCACAACCAACACTTCACTGGAGGACACAGGAACACATCTATTCCTGTCTCCCCTTTATGCAATGAGCAGTGAAGCAAGCAAAATGAGACCAGAAGCTACGTAAGAGATGGCAACAATCATGATAAACACACGACACCCCCCCCCTCTCTCTCGGCACCACAGAGTGTACTTTACCTACCAAAAGAGGAGGGAGGGCAAGGTTCAATGCTCTAGAGAGCAGAGTAGCAGCTTTTAGACTACAGTTCATACAGTGTTACCTCACAGGAACTCATGACGTGCTATGGAGACCTCTCAGCAGCATTATTTTAAAGAAGATACAGGGTTTGGGTTTAGACTCCTCTTTGTTTCTAACAAACTGTGTTTTTAAGAGCATGCATGACCTGCCACCTTTTTATCAAGGACTGTTTAAAACCTGGACTCTTTTTAAGTGGTGCAGACTGGAGCCTACAGCATCTCTGTTTTGGCTCCTGGGACAGCCTCTAATCCATGGGGCCAGGCTGGACGTTCAGGATGACAGCAAACCAGGTCTCAACCAGAGGCTATGCTCAGCAGGAGCTGTTAAATTGAAGCACACTGTAGATGGTGCAAGGTCCGAAGCTTCTTGACACAGAGGCAATGGCTTCACTGCTGGGCTTGAGGTCAAGCAGACACACCAGAGACCATTCTGAATTCTGAATGCATGGCTTAGAAGACTCACCGGGGAGGAACTGGACATGCCGCAGGACTATGCCATTGTGGCCGAGACTCCTGACAATGGCGATCCTTTCCCCGAGTCGGGTCTCCAAATGGACCAGACTGGACTAACGGGACCTTTGCTGGTCTCAAATTTGACTACTAAAATGGACCTTTACATGATAGATGGAAAAGTCTTGTACAAGTGTTCTGTTGTAGCCATGAACGAAAGAATGCTGAGTGAGCAAAAGGACACTGTCTGGAGAACAAAGCTAAAAGTGGCAGACGATTGTGTGGAAGGTATTGTATAAAGCCAGTGTGGAGGGCGCTGTATAAAGCCCCGCTGAACAAAAGGTCAGGTGACTTGCAGTGGAGGATCCTGCAGGGAGCGCTGGCAGTTAATAGCTTCATTTTTAAGATCAATCCAACTGTTGCTGTTAGGTGTCCTTTCTGTCAGTCGCCAGAGACAATTTTTCATGTTTCGTGGAATGTGAAAGACTTCAGGTGCTTTCTGAAGATCTACAAATCGTATTCTCACACTGTAGTGAAAATGGAATGAAACTGTTTTTATCTTTGGCGCTGGGTACAAGAGAAAGGATGCGGAAAAGTGGCAACTGTTAAATTTTGTAGTGGGACAAGCTAAGTTTTCAATTTAAAAAAGTAGGAAAAGTCAAATTAATAATGGTTCAGAGGAAGATTTACTTCTTTTGTTCATCACAAGGGTGAAGGCGAGAGCCCGAGTGGATTTCAGTTTCTTTACTCTGATGAACAAACAACCTAGATGAATTTATTGCACAGTGGTGTTTCACTGCAGCCATTTGCTCAGTCAATGAGGGGCAATTGGTATTTAATTCTGTTTTTGCATAATATTTGTTGAACCCTTCATCAATAAGATGAACTGTATGCAGTGTTGTTTGACAAGGTTAATTGCTGATGGATTTTTTTAAATTTTGGCATTAAAAAAGGTCACGAAGACCTTTGAGCAACTGAATACAGGTAAGGTGCAAGAGTGTCCGGTGGCCGTAAAATATTGTTTACTATGGAACACAGGGCCCTAGTATTCCCTTCGCCTGATCTAATTAAATTATAAGATGATTTAGCTGTGGGAAGAGCCTCCTTATAATGAAGTATGTGGTCGTTATACATGTCTGTATGAATCCAAAGGAATTGAATCGAGTGCAACTGGACTTGGCATATATCCGTGAAGACGTTTCGGAGGTTGCACTCGATTCAATTCCTTTGGATAACCATGACCTGGATGAATGAGAACATTCACAGACATGTCTTTATGAACAACAAGGCCAGTTTTCGTGTAAAGGCGTTCCAGGCGACGGCCTTTAGCTTTAAGCTGACATAGTGCAGGTGGATAGGAATTCTCTCATCTGACACTCGTCTCAAGCGTCATGTTGCATCTCTACCTTGACCAATCGTTGACCTGTTTGCTGAAATGTGTTTGCAAATACACGTGCATACACTTACACACACACACACACATTTACCAACAAAAACAAAAGGACAGTTGGGTACCTGTAAGAATCCACTGGGGTCGTTCTCTTTAATGACCTCCAGACAGTACTCCATCATGCCTGTGGTCTGACGCAGCTTCATGGTGCAGTGGGTGATCTGGTCCCGCACCACCTGACAGGGACACAAACACATTGCTGATTAGGCTACACCAAAATTAGTAGCCTAATTATTTTTGTGCATTAATGTAATTGTTCTGCATTGTCCATGAATCGCTTATCCTGCTCTCAGGGTCGCGGGGATGCTGGAGCCTATCCCAGCAGTCATTGAACGGCATGTGGGGACCCATCCTGGACAGGCTGCCAGGCCATCATACAGGGCCAACACCTACACACACATTCATACCTAGGGACAATTTAGTACGGCCGATTCACCTGACTTACATGTCTTTGGACTGTGTGAGGAAACTGGAGCCCCGCAGGAAACCCACGCAAACACGGGGAGAACATGTTAACTCCACACAGAGGACGACCGACCAAGGTTGGACTACCCCATGGCCCGAACCCAGGACCGTCTTGCTGTGAGGCGACTGCGCTAACCACTGCGCCACCGCTATATAAATGTAATTATTAAAGCAATATTTTAGTGGTTTTAGGAAATGTACTGGTGCAGCAACAAGTCTCTTTGTAGCATCCATAGCTTCCACATCAGGACTTCCCAACTCGGGAAATGGGACCATCAGAGGAGCTCGTGAATGCACTTTTGTTAACCCCAAAAATATTGAGACAATCCACTTAAAATAACTGTCCAGACTATCAGAACTGGCTGTCTTTTACAGAAACAATTTAACTAACTAATCAATTACCTAGACCTTACTTAATGGTTGAGCTAGTTAGCATGTCTAACCGAACTGACACCGACGTTAATCAATATATCAATGCCTTGGCGTTGGTTATAGCTCACTGAGGCCGAGGTGGTTTACAAATATGTTTTGCATTGTAATATTTGTAAATCACTTCGTTGTTAATTTTTTGACAGTCATGTCAATAACTGACTTCTTGACTTTGTGTCTTAATTTGAATTGGACAATAAGAGAAAATGGGCAAGTTTGAAATGTTCGTGGAAAAGTAAATGGTGTATGTGTAAGTGTTGCACCTCGGAAATAAGCAGCATGTTCATGTGAGGTGATTTCAACACTGTTAGGAGCCTGGAGTAACACACAGACAGACAAAAGGTGTTGACATGTCACTCCCGACAGGGCAGTGAAAGGAACAGCTCCTTCCCATCTCCAGGCCATGGTCAAGCCCTACACCCCACCCGACCACTTTGTTCTGCCGCCTCGGGACGCCTGGTTGCCCTGTCGCTCAGAGGCCCCTGCTGCCAATCGACCCGGTCCCAGCTCTTTTCTGTCCTGGCCCCACAGTGGTGGAATGAACTCCCCACTGATGTCAGGACAGCGGAGTCGCTGCCCATCTTTCAGCGCAGGTTGAAAACTCACCTCTTCAAGAACTACAACCCTGTTACTTGTTCTTAGCACTTATTGTATTCACTCATTTAAAAAAAAATCTCTTTCTTGCGCTTTAACTTTAGCACTGGTTTTGCTCTTAAATGCTTGTTTAGAGACAGGATGAACTTATGACCTCTGATGACTAATAGTTCTCCTGATTTCCTACGTTACATGCACTTATTGTAAGTCGCTTTGGATAAAAGCGTTGGCTGAATGACTGTAATGTCTCTTTTTCACTACTGACTCACACTGACGTTAAAAAGAAAGCCAAGGCAGAATCAGACCACGGCTATGTTTTTACACCACCACTGGGATGATGAATAAAATGTTCCACCCTGAAGCTGGTCCTCACAAATGCCAGAAAAAGACTCCATCTAATTTATCTCATCTCATCATCAGCCACTTCTCCGGGGTCGGGTCGCGGTGGAAGCAAACTAAGTAGGGCACTCCAGACGTCCTTCACCCCACCAATGCCCTCCAGCTCCTCCTGGGAGATCCCAAGGCATTCCCAGGCCAGATTGGACATGTAGTCCCTCCAGCAAGTTCTGGGTCTACCCCGGGGTCTCCTCCCAGTCGGACGTGCCCGGAAAACCTCCAAAGGAAGGCGCCCAAGAGGCATCCTAATTAGATGCCCGAACCACCTCAACTGGCTTCTTTCGACGCGAAGGAGCAGCGGCTCTACTCCGAGCTCCCTCCAGATGTCCGAACTCCTCACCCTATCTCTAAGGCTGATCCCAGACACCCTACAAAGGAAACTCATTTCAGCCGCTTGTATCCGCAGTCTCCCCCTTTCGGTCACTACCCAAAGCTCATGACCACAGGTGAGGGTTGGAAAGAAATTTGACAGGTAAATTGAAAGCTTTGCCTTCTGACTCAGTGCCCTCTTCAACAAAATGGTCCAGTACAATGTCCACATTACTGCTGATGCTGCACCAATCTGCCTGTCAGTCTCCCGCTCCAGCCTACCCTCACTCGTGAAGAAGACCCCGAGATACCTGAACTCTTTCACTTTAGGCAACAACTCATGCCCAACCCAGAGGGCGCAATCCACCATTTTCCGGTAGAGAACCATGGCCTCAGACTTGGAGGTGCTGACTCTCATCGCAGCCATTTCACACTCAGCTGCAAACCGCCCCAGTGCGCGCTGGAGGTCGCGTTCTGATGAAACCAACAAAACCACATCATCTGGGAAGAGCAGAGATGCAATTCTGAGGTTCCCAAAACGGACACACTCCTCACCTTGGCTGCGCCTTGAGATCCTGTCCATGAATATCTCAAACAGAATCGGAGACAAAGTACAACCTTGGCGGAGTCCAACACCCACCGAAAATGTGTTTGACTTTGTGCCGAGAATACAGACACAGCTCTCACTTTGGCTATACAAGGACTGGATGGCTTGTAGCAACTGCCCCGGTACCCCATACTCCTACAGTACCCCCCACAGAGTGCCCCGGAGTACACAGTCATTAGCCTTCTCCATGTCCACAAAACACATGCAGACTGGCTGGTCAAACTCCCATGCCTCCCTCAGCACTTCCGCAAGGGTAAAGAGTTAGTCTGTTTTTCCATGGCCAGGAAAGAATCCGCACTGTTCCTCCTGGATTCAAGGTTTGGCAATTGGTTGGAGCATCCTTTCCAGCACCTTAGTGTAGACTTTCCCAGGGAGGCTGAGCAGTGTGATTCCCCGATAATTGGAGCACACCCTCCGGTCCCCTTTTTTAAATATGGGAACCACCAACCCAGTCTGCCACTCCACAGGTACTGTCCCTGACCTCCACACGACAATGAAGAAGCATATCAGCCAAGACAGCCCAACAATGTCCAGAGCCTTCAGCATCTCAGGGCGAACCTCATCCACACCCGGCGTCTTACCGCCGAGGAGCTTCTTAACTATCTCCGAGACCTCTTCCAGGGATATGGGTGGGGCTTCCCCTGAGTCTTCAAACTCTACTTCCTCTACTGAGGACGTGTTAGCTGGGTTCAGGAGCTCCTCAAAGTGTTCTTTCCACCGCCTGACAACATCCCCAGTCCGGGTCAGCAGTTCCCCTCCCTGGCTGAACAGAGACTGAGTCTAACCCTGTTTCCCCTTCCTGAGTCGCCGAATGGTTTGCCAGAACTTCCTTGAGGTCAACCGAAAGTCCTCCTCCATAGCCCCTCCGAACTCCTCCCACACTGGAGTTTTTGTTTCCTTGGCCGCCGAAGCCGCAGCCCTTCTGGCCTCCCAGTACCTGTCTTCTGCTTCAGGAGACCCCCGGGCCAACCAAGCCCAAGAAAGCCTCCTTCTTCAGCCTGACAGCTTCCCTCACCGCCAGTGTCCACCAGCGGGTTCTTAGGTTGCCACCTCAACAGACACCGATGACCTTATGACCACAGCTCCTACCTGCCACATCTGCAATAGAGGCTTTAAACATGGCCCACTCACACTCCATGCCCCCAGCCTCCCTCAGGATACAAGAGGGTTTTTTTTTTATGTTTTGTCAAGATAAAGAAGAAATGACGGTTAGCTTCAGTAGGACCAGACAAAAATGAATGAAAAGGAAGTCTGTCTCATTTCCTCTGTACTCACATCCTTCTTTATACATCCCACGCTCCCACACACACACACACACACACACACACTCACACACACACACACACACACACACACACACACACCACACACAGTAAGATCAAATCAAAATGCAACACGATATGAAGAGAGAGGGGATGGAGGGACGGAGGGCTGAAGGAGGCAGAGTGTAGAGTGAAAGTGAAACAGAAAAGCAAAGGGGTAAATGCAAACATCCCCCCCCTTCTCTTGCTCTCACCTTCATTCTCTCTTTCTTTCTATTAGCTAGCCTTTCTCCACCTTCCCAGTCTATCTCTCTCTCTCGCTCTCTCTCTCTCTCTCTCTCTCTATCTATCTATCTAGCTATCTAGCTATCTGTCTATCAGTCTCTCTCTGTCTCTTTATCAGTCTCTCGCTCTCTGTATCCGTCTCTCTTGTCAGTTCAAATTCAATTCAATTCAATTCAATATGTGCTTTATTGGCATGACATATGTGTACATATTGCCAAAGCATGTCTCTCTGTCTCTTTCTCTCTATCTAGCTGTCTCTATCTATCCATCTCTCTCTATTTAGCTGTCTCTCTATCTCTGTATCTATCTATTTATCTCTGTCTCTCTATCTGTCTCTTTATCTGTCTCTCACTCTCTATCTGTCTCTCTCTCTCTATCTAGCTGTCTCTCTCTCTACCTCTGTATCTCTCTATATCTCTAAGGCTCTCTCTCTTTCTCTGTCTCTCTCTCTCACCCTCGTATATACACGCCCCCCCCCCCCCACAAACACACACAGCACATGGTGTGTGCTGGCAGGGGAAATGGGGTTTGGACGGGTGTCAGAGCCAGTCATCTGGGCTAATTAAAACTCAGTGAAGTGTCACCATCTTATTAGTCTTTGTTTACAGCAAGTGTACCTGTTGTGTGTTCC
>NC_079225.1:8950822-8980822 GCF_029633865.1 Lampris incognitus | reverse complement strand
TAAATAAAAAGACTTTAAGAGCAAAGAGAGGGGGGTGGGGACCAAGAGCGAGAGAAACAGTCATTTCAGGAGTGGAGGAGATAACCAGATAAACACTGTGCTTCATAAAGATGAGACGAGGGAACAAAAGAGAGAGAGAGAGAAACAGAAAGATCAAGAGAGAGAGAAAAGAGAGAGAGAGGGAGAGAGAGGGAGGGAGGGGGGGAGCTATACTGACAGTGATAGCCAGCTCCACAGGCCCTACCTTCAGTTTGTACTCCTTCTCCTTGGTGACCTTGGTGAGCAGCTTGGCTTTCTGTCTGGTCAGGGCTTCTATCAGAGAGTCACACTGGGCCACCAGGCACGCCTCGAACTCCACACCGTTCTCCTGGAGACACACACACAAACACACAACCCTCCTTTAGCCCTGTTACTTGTGAAAAACAAACCAGTAGACAAACAAACAAACAAACAAATAAATAAATCTGAACATTTCAACTTGAAAGGCAAATCAAACAGTGATAATATGCATGCATGGTGCATGAGTCCTCATAGTGGGTGTAACATATCTGTCAAACTGGCATTGACCTGGGGCGTCCGGGTAACGTAGCGGTCTATTCTGTTGCCTAGCAACACGGGCATCGCCAGTTCGAATCCCCATGTTACCACCGGCTTGGTTGGGCGTCCCTACAGACACAATTGGCCGTGTCTGCGGGTGGGAAGCCGGATGTAGGTATGTGTCCTGGTTGCTGCACTAGCGCCTCCTCTGGTCGGTCGTGGCGCCTGTTCAGTGGGGGAGGGGGAACTGGGGGGAATTGTGTGATCCTCCCACGCGCTACGTCCCGCTGGCGAAACTCCTCACTGTCAGGTGAAAAGAAGCGGCTGGCGACGCCACGTGTATCACAGGAGGCATGTGGTAGTCTGCAGCTGGAGCAGAAATCGGGACAGCTTGGAAGAGTGGGGTAATTGGCCGGATACAATTGGGGAGAAAAACGGGGGGGGGGGACTGGCGTTGATTCACTTCTGGTTACCTGTAGTTGCATCTCAGTACAACCCTTGTCGTCATCTGTAAGACATGTCTTCATGGTGCTTCCAGTGGCCTTGTACAAGTACATATGACAGCATCTCGAGTTGATACTGGGGGGCCTAAGGTGCACGGTGCAAAGCACAGTTAGGCGGCATACAACACAGGGTGCACAGGTATTTTGGTATTTTCATGGCAGGAGGTGCGTGGCAGCACCTGGGCACATTCGGGAACAGGGTGGTGTTAGGAGCAACACATTAGGAATACGGAATACAGCAGATCGAGGCTGGTGTTGAACGAACCAGCCAGAGCTCCTCTTTTTCTTCCCTTGCACGCTCCACCAATTTGGTGATTGAAGCAAGAGAGTGCATTCCAGAACTTTCCACACGGAAAAAGCTTCTCCCAAGAAGAATCTCTTTGTGGAAAGTTTAGAATCGTACTTGAACGAGATTTTATTTCAACAAATTGTCCGTAAGAAACAACAGGACACAATCTGCGGATATGAGTTTCTGTGGCAGAAGCATCTTATCAGACGTTACACTTGCCTTCCTTCATACAAACATCTTCTCTCTAATGAACATTGAACCTTCTTTCAGTGGATACAGGTGGTGGTAGGTGTCACACCCATAGTTGACCATTCACGAACCCTTTAGGAGGTGGAAACCTATGCCCGTATGAAGATATGGAGGTCTATTTGGGTGCATCTCTGCCAACTCAAGTCACCAAAGTGGGACAAAAATGCGTGATGTGGTGCTGAACTGGTCCAAGCAGGTGAATGATGGACTGTGCAAATCCTGGTCATCCTTGACACCAACACTGCAGCATACCACTAGATCAGCTCACCAATGACATACTTCCTATCACCCCTCTCCTCCCACTTCCAGCACATGGAGAGTCACCAAAAAACCACAAGTGCAGCTCAAAAAAAGACATCACTGGTATATGCACTTGCATGAAAATAGACCCTTACCCCCGCAAATAGCATAGTATTTCCTTCACCTACTAAATTCGTAGAAGGTTCATCCCCTTTTTTCCGATGACCCCAAGTGAAACTATCGTTCCCTCAAATGCTGCATTGCACAGGAAGGCTGGAGGGGAGGGTGAGTTACACATGAGGAGCATCATAGGTCTCCTGGTTGGTTTAGGTTTTTGTTTTTCTTCCTTTTATTTTTATTAACTTTGATGACTTTTGTGACTACACTGTGAAACACAGACAAAATGTATCATAACCAGCTGAACAATATGGTTTGAGGTGTATGAGGGGTTCATCTTATGAGTAGTGGCTCATAAACTCATGGCTTCAGAGTGGTCTTCAAACAGTGGGCTCAAAAACCTCATATTAGTAGCATATTGAGAAAATCTTCAACCCCTCACAACATAAAAAACACCATGGAAGCCTCCGTAGGCTTGTGTGCAGCGGCTGGCAGTTGGAGACGGGCAATTTATCTCAGCTGTAAAGCCCCTGATGACGAGATGAGGTCTTAGATAGTGGGCATTTCCAATCAGGATCCCTCCGCTGAGGGACACACTTAAGAGCTGTAAGAGGATGAGCGTTTGAGACTCACCCTCACTCGCTTCCTTCTTCTCCCTCATATAGTTTCTCTTCTCTCTATCCATCCATCCCTCCCTCTCTATCCATCCCTCACTCTCACTTTTGCTCTCTCTCTCTCCCTGCTCTCCTGCTTGTGCACAAAGCAAAGTCGTGCTAAGTTTTTTTTTCCCCACTCAAACACAATCCTCTTCATCCAGCAGTAAGACTCTTAATGCCTACTAGTAGTGCTGTGACTGATAAGAAATGACAAGGCAGACAAACTATGCACAACTTCTACAATTCTATAAAGACTATGTATGGCGCTAGGAACTGCTCCATCAGTGGACTGACAGACAACCCTGAAAGACTAAAACCAGATCCTGGCAAGGTGGGCTGAACATTTTGAAGCCCTGCTTATCCAGCACTCGCCAACTGACCAATTCATCCTGGAAGAGCTGCCAATTCGTCCACTCATCCCAGACCTTGACCATTCGCCAACTTTTCAAGACATATTTGCAGCCATCAACTCCATCAAAAACAATAAGTCCCATGGCAGTGATGGTATCTCAGCAGAACTCCTAAAACAAGGAGGATACTTGTACACCAGAATGATCTATCAGTACATTCTGCAGGTCTGGGACCAGGAGAGTGTCCCTCAACAATGGAGGGAATGCTCAAATTGTCACCCTGTACAAAAACAGGGGTGACAAGTCCATCTGCGGCAACAATCGCAGCATATCCCTGCTAGCTGTTGCAGGCAACGTCCTAGCAAAGGTCATGCTATGGAGGATGGTGAAGCACCTGACAGAATATCTGCTGCCAGAGACACAGTGCAGTTTCAGGAAGATCATAAGTGCTGTGGATGATTTTCACAGTAAGACAGCTACAAGAAAAGTGCCGCGAACAACATCAGGACCTTTTCACGGCTTTTGTCAACCTCTCCAAAGCTTTTGATACTGTGAATTGAGAGCTTTGGAAAATCCTGAGAAAGTTTGGCTGTCCGAGCAAATTTGTGAACATTCTGTCACATTTCCATGATGGGATGGTGGCATAGTAGGTGGCCATAGTAGGACAGGAATCGGCGCCCTTTAATGCATGCACTGGAGTGAGGTAGGGATGTGTGCTGGCACCAGTACTCTTTAACATTTTCCTCCTATGAGTCACAAAGCTTTTTCATAAAGATCTGGAAGACAGTGGTGGGATCACAATAGACTTTAGGCTAGATGGAAACCTCTTCAACATTTGAAGGTTCAGGCAACCACCAAGTTGTCAGCAGTGCAGGTCCTTGAGCTGCAGTACGCTGATGACTGTGCTCTTGTAGCTCACACACCAGAAGACCTGCAAACCATCCTTGCTTACAGATGTGAATGCCTACAGCAGTCAACACCACCAAGACTGAGATGTTATGCCAATGGAGGTCCAGCCCCCCACCCACTATGCCTGTCTTCACTATAGAGCACCAACCACTCTCAGTTGCTCCATCTTTCAAATACCTGGGCAGCATCCTTTCTGAGGGCTGCAACACTGATCACGAAACTCATAATAGACTCAAACAAGCCTCTATAGCCTTCAGCAAACTCCGATGTAAGGTCTTCCAAAACAAACACCTCCACCTGCACACCAAAATTGCCATTTACAAAGCTATCTGCATCACAACTCTCCTATATAGCTCTGAAGCCTGGGTCACATACAGCTGCCACCTAAGGTTGCTGGAGCGGTTCCACTTAAGGTGTCTGCAGCGAGTCATGGGGACCACGTGGCGTGACCGTGTTCCTCATGCTGAGTTTCTTGCTAGGACAAACTGCAAGAGCAGAGAAGCCACGGTCACTGAACACCAACTGCGCTAGCTTGGGCATGTCATCAGGATGCCTCAAGAACGCCTGCCACATCCAGTCCTGTATGGACAGCTTCATCTGGGCGGCCAGTCCGCAGGTGGTCAGAAGAAGCGATACAAAGACCAGCAAAACAACATACTGAAAAAGTGTTACTTAAGTGGAACAGTGTCAACTAAGGGCATTTAGCCAAAATAAACCCACTTACTCTATGCTAAATGTTATGCTTTTCAAAGTACCTATTTGCATTTTTTTGTTGTACTCAGAATTTTTCCTTAGGTCCTTAGGTTTCCTCTGTCCTTTATTTGACTTGGCTCTGAGATAGATATCCCAACCACAAAATATATGCTTTTACATCTAAATACATAGTATGTAGTTTATAGTATATACTATATATATATATATATATGTATATATCAGTGATATTTTTATCATCTTTCATGTTACAGCTCAGTAGTCTTTCATTTTTTTGTATGGTGTTGCATGGTGTTGCATGGTGTTGTATGGTGTCGCATGGTGTCGTATGGTGTCGCATGGTGTCGCATGGTGTTGCTCGGTGTTGTATGGTGTTGCATGGTGTTGTATGGTGTTGTATGTGATGTATGGTGTTGCATGGTGTTGCACGGTGTTGCACTGTGTTGCATTGAGTTGTATGTTGTTGTATGGTGTTGCATAGTGTTGCATAGTGTTGCATGGTGTTGCATAGTGGCTTACCTGTATCTGCTGCAGCATGTTCTTGAGTTGAACCAGAAACTCCTTTGCATCTTTAGCTTTATCAGAAACTCCATTCAGCGCCTGGGACAGTTGGCACTACAGAGAAACATAAATAATAAATATCATTTTAGACACATCACAAATGAATGAAAACCAGATTCAGCTTCACTACACGAGTCTGTTTCTACCATACGGGACTGGGAACTTGGACTGTCAGATACACTGCTGAGGGTGTGTGATATCAAAGGAGTGTGCAGAGACAGACGTACATATACACACACATGCACACACAAACTGCCAGTTATGTTCCTACAGAAGTACTGAGCATTATATTGTTAATCCAAACCACTAGAAGAAGAGTTTAGAAGAGTTTGTACCATGGTCAAAAGTCAAAGCTTTTCCCATCATTCTTTGTCCTGCTTAACAGTAGGGTGTAATAGTTTCTTTTTCTTTTGATTGTTTCGTGACATAATTCCTCAGTTTACAGCGTTTTTGTGTCAGTTATACAACCACTGTGTTGTGCTGCTTGCTTTGCCTCGTTCCTCTGAGACATATAGTCCTTTAATCCCTCGACAACCCGTGATACACTACAGGTCCTCACCGTCAGCTCCCTCACAGCCGCATGTCTGAAACGTTCAGAGAAATAGTTCTGGTGATCCGTCGGGAGTTCAGCTTCAGCCTATACGCCGCAGCTCCGAAACATTCCGATCCATGTGTCACGAAACCCTCAACCCAACGGGCCACTGTCCCTCGAAGTGCAGGTTAAGCCTAACACCAGCGTAGCGCGAATTCACAAGGAGCTCCCTTCACAGGCAGGGATCATTTATTCTTTTAATAATCTAGGTTTAGGGACTAGTTTTATAATCGGAGTCTAGATAATCCCCACCGAGTTTGAAAAAAACTGCACACCGTCACTTGTTAGGTTTCCTCTTGTCTCTGGTGCGGACCTTTAGGCTAGTTAACGCAGCGGTTTGGTGGTTTCATCCAGGGCACTGGATAAACGTCCTGTCAGTCCCCACTCTGAGAAGAGTGTGTTGTCAAGGTGCATTTGAATAGCCAGTGTACAACACAAAAGAGGCTAAAAATGGTCAAATTGAATGTTTTTTACTTCGCAACGTACTTGTTTATTTTACTTACAGACTCAATTTCTGCATCTGAATTTCCTACTTGGGTTTTCACTGCATAAGTGTGAAAAGAATAATGTGTTAATGAACCAATTTGCCAGCCATTTACTCATAAGCTGTTCCCTTTTTTGTCAGGTTGCATTATCTGGTGCAGGATCTGCAGTTCAACCAAACCGTGCTGACCAAGACACTGCAGGTAAGTAAAGAAGGACAAAAAGGAAACGAAGGGATTCTCTTTGTCTGTTGGACCAAAGATGGACAGATGTCATACAGAACAAATGTAGTGAATTCGGAGGGGCAACCGGGAACCGCCGCAGCCGAGATGCAAACCCGGGACTCCTGCACCACGGGTGACTACGATAACCGGTCGACTAAAGGGTCCAACCGTTAGCCAAGGCCTAGTGAATCCAGTCATCCATGGTCGTTACACTGCCCCCTTCCACGAGCTTCAGCATACCAGCTCCATCACGCCTCTGGGTGCACGCGCTTCCCATGGCCTCACGGTCTCACCATCCCACTTCTGACACCAATGTAGCGAATTCCGGGGGCAGCCGGGAACCGCCGCAGCCAGGATGCGAACTCGGGACTCCCGCACCACGGGTGACTACAATAATGGTCTGACCGTTAGCCAAGGCCTAGTGAATCCAGTCATCCGTGGTCATTACACTGCCCCCTTCCACGCGCTTCAGCATAACAGCTCCATCACGCCTCTGGGTGCACGCGCTTCCCATGGCCTCACGGTCTCACCATCCCACTTCTGACACCAATGTAGCGAATTCCGGGGGGCAGCCGGGAACCGCCGCAGGCGGGATGCGAACCCGGATCTCCCACACTACGGGCGACTACGTTAACCAGCCGACTAAAGGGTCCGACTCGTTAACCAAGGGCTAGCGAGTCTAGTGATTCGTGGTCATTACACTACATAAAGTAAACAAAATAACAATATAAAAGGAACCAATCAGTGTCTTACAAGGAGGCAGCTATACCAATGGTCCCGCCAGGCGCGCGGGAAGACGTTTCAAGTTGGGGGCTGCCAACTAAGACCAAAAGTATTGTGGCGAGCCGGCGAGGAAGAATGAGTCGAGAGGCGGGGATCTTTTTAATCACAACTCCCGTGCCCCATACACCGCACCATCCCGGAAGTGCTCTTTTATTCACACCGACCAGAACTGGCAACGTTAACGAGTCCCCCCCCTCCCCATGTCCCAAGTCACAACATCAGTCCCAGTCACAGTCCTACAGTCAGTTAGTCAGTAAACGGCCTCCTACTTAGTCTGAGTCAAACCCCCAAAACAACAACACAAGAATAACCACAACACGAACACCACATCATTAAAACACAATTTTAAATCTAACATTAACAGTCCCATCAGCCACTGCGCTCCCCCAGCGCAGAACCGCCGACAGCCAGAGCGACCGCCTCCCCGGGTCGCTACAGTGTGACGTCATTGTTATGTTTGTAAGGCGCGTGTGTAGCAGATTAGGAGTGGAGGGTTTACTCCCGTTATTATTAAAAATGTACATTCCACACAGCCCCGCCCACTGCTTAAAGTAAAGGTATGGTTTATTTATTTATTTATTTTGCGTGTTGTTGGGTCTAAGATGTTCCACAGCCACTTGCCACTACCGGGGGGGGGGGGGCTACAGACCCTCCAGACCCCACCCCCCTTCACGCACCAATGGGTACCACTGCCTGGATTGGTAGCATGTGGCACTGAATCAATCTTATATTAGTTAAACCCTTGATGATTACATTATCAGAGTCATTGAGCCGGCAAATAGATTTATACATGCGATTTCTCAGAAGAGCCTGGAAGGTACTGACTCCTGCAGCCACAAACATCTCACTTGCACTACACCATCTGGGTCTTTTTAGTAGTACTCTCATAGCATCATTATAATCTACTCAAAGCCTCTGTAAACTTGCTTTTGTCTAGTTTGACCACAGGTGTGCAGTATAAAGTGGTGTACAATATGCAGTGTGACCACAGGTGTGCAGTATAAAGTGGTGTACAATATGTACTGTGACCACAGGTGTGCAGTATAAAGTGGTGTACAATATGTAGTGTGACCACAGGTGTGCAGTATAAAGTGGTGTACAATATGTAGTGTGACCGCAGGTGTGCAGTATAAAGTGGTGTACAATATGTAGTGTGACCGCAGGTGTGCAGTTTAAAGTGGTGTACAATATGTAGTGTGACCACAGGTGTGCAGCATAAAGTGGTGTACAATATGTAGCGTGACCACAGGTGTGCAGTACAAAGTGGTGTACAATATGTAGTTTGACCACAGGTGTGCAGTATAAAGTGGTGTACAATATGTAGTTTGACCACAGGTGTGCAGTATAAAGTGGTGTACAATATGTAGCGTGACCACAGGTGTGCAGTATAAAGTGGTGTACAATGTGTAGCGTGACCACAGGTGTGCAGTATAAAGTGGTGTACAATATGTAGCGTGACCGCAGGTGTGCAGTATAAAGTGGTGTACAATATGTAGCGTGACCACAGGTGTGCAGTACAAAGTGGTGTACAATATGTAGTTTGACCACAGGTGTGCAGTATAAAGTGGTGTACAATATGTAGTTTGACCACAGGTGTGCAGTATAAAGTGGTGTACAATATGTAGCGTGACCACAGGTGTGCAGTATAAAGTGGTGTACAATATGTAGCGTGACCACAGGTGTGCAGTATAAAGTGGTGTACAATATGTAGTGTGACCGCAGGTGTGCAGTATAAAGTGGTGTACAATATGTAGCGTGACCACAGGTGTGCAGTATAAAGTGGTGTACAATATGTAGCGTGACCACAGGTGTGCATTATAAAGTGGTGTACAATATGTAGTGTGACCACAGGTGTGCAGTATAAAGTGGTGTACCAAATGTAGTGTGACCACAGGTGTGCAGTATAAAGTGGTGTACAATATGTAGCGTGGCCACAGGTGTGCAGTATAAAGTGGTGTACAATATGTAGCGTGACCACAGGTGTGCAGTATAAAGTGGTGTACAATATGTAGCGTGACCACAGGTGTGCAGTATAAAGTGGTGTACAATATGTAGCGTGACCGCAGGTGTGCAGTATAAAGTGGTGTACAATATGTAGCGTGACCACAGGTGTGCAGTATAAAGTGGTGTACAATATGTAGCGTGACCACAGGTGTGCAGTATAAAGTGGTGTACAATATGTAGCGTGACCACAGGTGTGCAGTATAAAGTGGTGTACAATATGTAGCGTGACCACAGGTGTGCAGTATAAAGTGGTGTACAATATGTAGCGTGACCGCATGTGTGCAGTATAAAGTGGTGTACAATATGTAGCGTGACCACAGGTGTGCAGTATAAAGTGGTGTACAATATGTAGTTTGACCACAGGTGTGCAGTATAAAGTGGTGTACAATATGTAGTTTGACCACAGGTGTGCAGTATAAAGTGGTGTACAATATGTAGTGTGACCGCATGTGTGCAGTATAAAGTGGTGTATAATATGTAGTGTGACCGCAGGTGTGCAGTATAAAGTGGTGTACAATATGTAGTGTGACCACAGGTGTGCAGTATAAAGTGGTGTACAATATGTAGCGTGACCACAGGTGTGCAGTATAAAGTGGTGTACAATATGTAGCGTGACCACAGGTGTGCAGTATAAAGTGGTGTACAATATGTAGCGTGACCACAGGTGTGCAGTATAAAGTGGTGTACAATATGTAGCGTGACCACAGGTGTGCAGTATAAAGTGGTGTACAATATGTAGCGTGACCACAGGTGTGCAGTATAAAGTGGTGTACAATATGCTCTGGACAGAGACATCTTCACACTAACTGAACACACACTAAACTTGCATGAGAGCGTGTGTGCTTGTGCGTACATCATGCAGCATTGCCTATAAATATCATCATTTGTTCAGTAATATAATGTCCAAGATATTTCACCTTATTAGAGACCCCAAGATTATCATCAGACAAATTAAACCAGCACGTTTTAGATGACTGACCTCTGGTTCTGCAGATCATGACAACACTCTTCTCTTGCTAGCATTGTGTTTGATCTCGTGCTCCACACCGTACACACAACATGTATGAAGGCGCTGCTGCTGACCAGCGCTACAGGGACTACGTAAAGATAAAGCCAAGTGAAACGTACATTTAAGCCCCGAGGCCAAACTAATCTTTTTTTCTTTTTTAAATCTGACTGTCAGCACTGTACATGGATGATGAGTCCACCAGCTGTTGAAATCCACCAACATAGCAGACCCTCCCATCTCTCAGGTTATGATGCAGATTACACACACACACACACACACACACACACACACACACACACACACACACACACACACACACACACACACACACACACACAGGCCCTACAGCCAAGCTGCAAGGTCAGTGTGTGTAAGCATTTTTTTGTAGTGTGTGTTCATGTGTCTACACATGCATGCATGTATATATGTATGCAGTGTGTATATGTGTGTGTATGCATGCATGCACATGCTTTAGGGGTGGGTGGGGGTGGGTGTGTGTGTGTGTGTGTGTGTTTGCCCACCCATCACTAAGCAACCACAGAACGGAACAAAGAGAAATCTCTCACTCACTCACACACACACACACACACACACACACACACACACACACACACATACCAGAGTGTGATAAAACTGATGCCACACAGGTCTGCTCCCAATCTCCTGGTGCTGTCATGAATACGGGGTGAGTGTGCATGCACCGAGACGCTTCGAGGACATGACATTCGGGGCTTAGCCCCGACTTCTGTAGGGGGGTCCGGGGGGGGGTACTCCCCCAGAGAGTTTTTTTGTTTTAATAAACAAGCTCTGTTTTGACGCTTTTTTATGCACTCTGGCACCTTATTTACATTAAAAGTACATGTCTTAATCATTGAAAAATTGAAATGTGTACCTCAGAATCTGTTGTTTAACCCTGTACCAAAACCCCGCTAAAGGACAATAACAGCATGCGTGCTGTGGGATCAGACGGGTACGGAAGCGAGATCCTCTTCGTCGTGATTGTAGGTGCTGAATCCAATTCATATCACAAATCAACAGGCAATTTCCACCATTACTGAAAAGTTACTACATAGGCTGAATTCTTACCCGTCCTTCTCTTTTGGAAAAAGTCCAAAAAGATTGAGTTGTCCCCCCCCCCCCCCCTACACGCTCCGCCATTCCTCCACGATGCACACACGACACCGCATCTAAAATGGCGCCTGTTCGTTCCTATGGGAATTGCTCGCCTGGCGCATACGCCGAAAAGGTTTCCGGCTTCCGGGTTACTTCCGGGTACACGCGGCCTGCTGAATATGCGCAGTAGTGTTACTCCCGTCATGCCTCTAGCTATGAGGACGAGCGAGCCGCGTGCAGGATCCGGCGCTGCGCGGTTCGTGGACGCTATGCTAGCGGACTTCATGGATGCACAAATTAAGACTACTAGGGGACTTACTGTGGACTTGAAACCATGCATGTATTTATACAAACGGCAACACCAACCAACAATGAAGATAATGCTCCCAAAAGTAAGATCGTGTTAAACGTTATAATAGTTAAAGATCCTCGTTCCGGAGACACAACATGGCCGCGCGTAGAGGGCTCGTACACAGCCGTGACGTCATGTGGGGGGGAAAAAAGATTTTTCTGCGCTTTGAAATTTTTTTTAAAGTTTAAAACGCCATGGCTTCAAAATATACAATACACAGGGTAATAATTGACCATGATTATAGCTGCAGGTGTCCTGTCAACAGTTTTACAGGCGTCTCTTTTACAACGGTGGTCTATGGGGGAAATACTACATCCATGCATTCCTCCTCTACTCGTCTCTTCCGGCTTTAACGCGTCATGTGACTCGGCGACCCTCCCACGCATGCGCGGAGTTAGTTTCGCGCCTTGCCTTTATGTTGACAGGCTGTTATGTTACGAAGACTATCGGACGTTCACACACGTTATTTTTAACATTATATTCGGGGCTGCACTCAAAACGTCCCGGCAAAACGACCTGGCGACGCCGATAGTGAGCGCCCCTTTTCACTGTAAATAGTAACCCCTCCTTGACTGATAAAGCTAAAGTCAACATGTCTATTAGGCGTCACGTGTTCACGGCTAACGTATGGGACTAGCCATACCTGCAGAGCCAGCATGGAGGTTCAGCACCGGCATGGTAACAGCTATTATAACTCCCCAGATTTATATCACCAATTAAAAAACAAAATAAAAACGGGTGAGGTGTAGTGAATAATAAGCCCCCCCCCCCTCTTCCAGGCTACACGTGGTTGAAACAATGCAAAACCCTCTCAACATCTCAGCACCAAGGTCCACAACTACCCCCCCCTCCCCATTATCCCTCTAAAACACACACAGACTCGCTCTCTCTCTCCCTACATATACAAATACACCCGGCGTCTGTGTCCAGCCCTCATCTGCGCACGTGTTGTCTGGAGTCAGGACAGAGGTCATGGTTCAGGAGTCAAGCCAACCCTCTGTGGTGCCTCTTAACTGCTCCACACTCAGAGGCCATCTGGCCCAGCAAGCTGTCTAATCACGTGTGTGTGTGTGTGTGTGTGTGTGTGTGTGTGTGTGTGTGTGTGTGTGTACACACTTGTGCACATGCCAAGATGCAAACAAGGGGATGATGGATTCACCATGTGAGGGATGCCCCCGGTGCGCCACCTCTCTCCTCTTCCCTCATCTGTACTGTCTCTCCGGTCCATTCACTCAGCAGCAGAGATGCTCATCATTGGGTCACAGAGGGCAGACCTGTGGACTGCCCCCTATCTGCTCCTGAATACTATTTGTTGCGTGTGTGTGTGTGTACATACACACAGGGTGTTGTGATGCGTCTAGTGCAGCAGTGTGTAGTTGGAGGGAAGGTGCATGTGTTCTTCCAACCCGCTTGTGTCCTTCCTGCCCTTAGCTTGCTGCCGCTGGCTAGCCTTTGTGGCGAATAGGGAAGCGTCCTAGCGTGTAAGCCTTCCCTTGCCAGTACATAGCCTCTCCTTCACCAAGACTCCTGCCAGGCCTCCCCGTGGCCACACGTGGTAACTGGGGTCTTGCGGCCCCAGGCTAACTGGGCAGGGGATCTCGGAGCAGCAGTGGGCCCCAGAGATATGGTGTGCAGGCCCACCCTGGTGGACACGCCCTGGCACCTATCAACCACTGCCCCGCTGCCTTGTGGGTGAGTCTGGAAGACATAAGGCTAAGGGAGCTCACCCCAACAGAAAAGCAAGCTGTGGCGGCACGCTTCGAGGCGGTTTCCGAAAAACTGGATTTCCGGCAGCTCCCTGCAGTTGTGTGGAGGTGCCGGTCGTCTAGGGATCCCCCTTGCCATCGGAACCATCTCCTCTACAATCAAGTCATGTGGCGTTGGGAGAAGCGCACCCCCCATGCCACTTTAAAACCCATCTCTGCTGCGCAGGTATCTTCTGCTATCTGGGTCCTCAAAGGACCCACAAACAGAAGAAGATGCTCATCATCGGGCACGATGGACAACCAGCAAGCAACTATTTGTTGCTTGCCCAACATTTGGACTGAGGGAAGTGAAGGCAACTAACGTTGTACCGAGTTATTTTAGAAGACTGCTAAAGGACTTATTGTTGTTTACATGCAATATATACTAGTGTCTAGATCCTCGTCATGTATTTGCAATATTGGAAACGCAGCTTTTTGGAATGAGTAACGTTACTGTGTTGTCACCAACAGATAGCTAATTTTTCAACTTGACATAATTGTACAGTTGCGTTGATGTTAAGTGAGGTCATATTTGTTAAGTTTATGTCTTATCTATCGTGTTGTCGAGCTCCAGTGTGGCGGTACAACTTACCGTTAGCTAACTTGGGCCCTGTTCACATATGGCATTAACATGCTTCTTGGGTGATCCGATCACAAGCGTTAACAAACTAGCTAGCTAGTCAGTTAACTAAGTTAGCTTGCTGGCAAGTTAATATGAACTTGGGCGACAGTTCAGAGCTAATTAACATCAGCAAAGACACAACACACCCAGGTCACAGCGTGTTCCTTCCCTTGCCATCAGGAAAAAGATACCGCACCATCAAAACCCGGACTGACAGGCTGAGGAACAGCTTCTTCCCCAGAGCTGTAGCCTCTACATCCCCACCCCCCACCCCCCACACACAAACAGACACACTCACACCTGCCTATAGCTGCTGAGGACTAACTGGTACTAAAGCCGCTGCAATATGGACAACTATGTGCAGTAACCCCATGCACTATTTTGAACTTTAAAAGCTGCTGCTATCCTTTATTGTCTCATCATCATTTTTACTACCTCACTTATATTATACTAAATGTTGTTTTTCCTTGTTTTATCTTGTTTTTTTATATATATTTGCCTTTTCTAGAGCTGCTGGTCTGAGAGTCACCAAATGAAATGTCGTTGTGTGCACACAATGACAATAAAGGATCTTATCTTATCTTATCTTATCAACTTTAGCTCATTAGCTAACGTGGCCAAAATTAGCATTACAGAAAGATTTTTTTAGCTATCCTTCGCTAATGTAAAATTGTCCCTAGTTGTGTGTGTGTGTGTGTGTGTGTGTGTGTGTGTGTGTGTGTGTGTGTGTGTGTGTGTGTGTGTGTGTGTGTGTGTGTGTGTGTTGGCCATGTGATGGCCTGGACACCTGTCCAGGGTGTCTCCCCGCCTGCCGCCCAATGACTGCTGGGATAGGCCCCAGCATCCCCGCCACCCTGAGAGCAGGATAAGCAGTTTGGATAATGATGGATGGATGGATAGCATTTTGGAACAGATCACAGAAGTGATCAGCGTGGCGCAGGCCTTGAGGGACTATTTTTTATGTTTTGCCTCTAAGGCAAGTTGAGGCGTCATGCAGGAAATACACAACACCTTGAGTAGCAACACCGATACCGTGTGGCAACACAAAGGAAGCTAAGAGAAGAACCCCCAGTGGCCAGGATGGAGGGAACAAAGGGAGGGCGATGAGAAAGTGCCAGGAACTGTGAATCCATTTAAAGCTCGCAGTGGAAGTGAACATCCAAGCCATTTTAGCCCCTCACCCCTTTGTTTCTTCCATTCTCCTCCCCTTGACCTTTATCATCCTTTGTTACCCGTCCAAAGAGGAGTGTCATTTTTCTTTCCGCCCTGTCAGCGCCCTCACTGGCTCCTCTCAGGGTCGAGAGCTGTTATCTGGTTATCTCGCATAAGAGCGAGGGGGTTATGAAGTGTCTATGTGCCTCTTCGCTGTTGTGTCGTGTGGGTGCCGTTCACAAACGTGCTGCTGTGTTGTCCGGGTGGGATCTCTCTGCTCAACACATGGCGGGATGCGAGGGGAAGGAGGAGGAGGACTGTGGAGAAGGCAGTAATCGTGAGTGGCACTGCAGAGGCTGCAAACTGCAGGACAAAGGAAGAACAAACTAATCTTCATGGCAACCCAAGGGAGCCGTCCAGCCCTGCGTTTGTCACCACGCCAAACACAAAAGTTGGTGAAGAGCTAACAATGTGCTTGGTGCAAGTTTCTTTCCACTGGCAGCAAATATTTTCTGAATACATCACTACAAGTATCACCACGTGCCCGGGATAAGGTGGCTGCACTACACTGTCGTGAACGGCCGCTCGGAACATGAAAAGATGCAGCAGAACAGACACAATGCAAGGCGAAAGGGGGCCGTGATTCCAATCCAATATACCGTCAATTCAAGAGTCCGAGCACAGAACCTGAGTCTGGAGCAGAGGGAATCCACTTCACCAGGGCCGATAGCTGACACAGCAGTCGAGGGGTCCCACATAAAAAGCTGATGAAAGCTCAGCAGCACTCGTGTGCGGCAGTGATGTGTTGTTCTGCAGGAGCAGGGACGCTGAGGAAGTACATACTATATGATGCGAAAATAAAGTGAGAGTATGACTGCAATCACGATACTCTCACTCGTTCATACATGGAGCATGACATAACCAATGAATAATAAGGAACATAAGTTTTAAAATTATTAAATATAATCAAATTATTAAATGTAATTATATTTAAGATATAATTATATATAATTATATTTTAAATGTAAATTTAAATAAATATAATTATATTTTAAAATATATTATATATCATTTTATTTTAAAATAGATAATTATTATCAAAATAATAACTAAAATATACAAAAAAGGAATATGTTTAAAAAATTAAAAATATAAGCCAATGGTTAAATAATTATTAAAATATAATTATATACATAATTATATTTTAAAATATAATTGTAAATATAAATGTAATGAAATATAATTATATTTTAAATATACATTTAATTAAATATAATTATATTTAAAATATAAATATATACAATAACTATTAAGATAATAATTAAAATATAAATTTACAAAATAAGGGATATAAGTTTAAAAAAACAGGAATATAAGTTTAAAAGATTTTACCAAATAGTAAAATACCAAAGGAAAGTCAAGTCAAGTCAATGTTATCTATATAGCCCAATATCACAAATTATAAATTTGCCTCAAGGGGCTTTACACTAACATGACATCCTGTCCTTAGATAAGGAACAACTCCCTAAAGAGAAAAAAACTTTAACAGGGAGAAAAAACAGGAAGAAACCTCAGGGAGAGTAACAGAGGAGGGGTCTCTCTCCCAAGACAGACAACGTGCAATGGACGTTGCACAATTTACACAATACGTCATTGAAAGAGGATGCCATTTAATACACATTTATTCCAAAGCTCCTTCAAGGCTCTGGGTTGAATACAAGACTCTTGTTTGCAGCTGCCGTTAAGTAAAATCGTGCTACGTTGTTGGCGTGTGGTGACTTCTTGCTCCAGACCTGGACGCACTGCAGCCATGCTGGCGGAAGGACACGTAGGATACGTGGGCGTGGCCGAGAACCCTGGACCACAGGAGAACAATAGATGGTGCTCGTGTTTTGGCTGTCTGCAGGAGAGTGGGCTGATGGCAGATTCTGACCTTGTCAAAACGACCCTCCGGGGACAGACATGACGGGCATGGAGGAGTGTCTGAAACCCCTCATTCATCCTCCCTTCCGCCCTTCTTCTTCCCCCTCCCGTTCTCTTAGGGCCTTCTGCATCGGCGTTGTCCTTCGTCCCCGCATCCTAAAAGCCCCTCCACCCCTTCTTCCTTTATTCCCAGACAAGCCATACAAACACACATTCACACGACGTGCACGTGCCCAGTGTCTTCTTGGCCAGCTTCCTTGAGTTTCTGTGTTGTTGTCTCTCATTTCTTTTTGTTTTTCTCTGTCACCCACTCGCACCAACTTTTCCTTCTATCTAGCCATCTGTCTATACACCCACACGTATCTCCAGTGTATATCATTAACATTTCCATACACAAAAACATACGCAGAAACAATGAGATGCTCACACACATTTGCACACCTCCATGCACATCTAACACATAATTGCGCAATGGGGAGTAGCGTAAGTCTGTTCCAGGACACATTTCAGGAGGCACAGACTTACACTCACCGGCCACTTTATTAGGCACAGCCGTCCAACTGCTCGTTAACGCAAATTTCTAATCAGCCAATCACATGGCAGCAACTCAATGCATTTAGGCATGTAGACATGGTCAAGACGATCTGCTGCAGTTCAAACCGAGCATCAGAATGGGGAAGAAAGGTGATTTAAGTGACTTTGAACGTGGCATGGTTGTTGGTGCCAGACGGGCTGGTCTGAGTATTTCAGAAACTGCTGATCTACTGGGATTTTCACGCACAACCATCTCTAGGGTTTACAGAGAATGGTCCAAAAAAGAGAAAATATCCAGTGAGCGGCAGTTCTGTGGGCGAAAATGCCTTGTTGATGCCAGAGGTCAGAGGAGAATGGCCAGACCGGTTCGAGCTGATAGAAAGGCAACAGTAACTCAAATAACCACTCATTACAACCGAGGTATGCAGAAGAGCATCTCTGAACGCACAACACGTCGAACCTTGAGGCAGATGGGCTACAGCAGCAGAAGACCACACCGGGTGCCACTCCTGTCAGCTAAGAACAGGAAACTGAGGCTACAATTTGCACAGGCTCACCAAAATTGGACAATAGAAGATTGGAAAAACGTTGCCTGGTCTGATGAGTCTCGATTTCTGCTGCGACATTCGGATGGTAGGGTCAGAATTTGGCGTCAACAACATGAAAGCATGGATCCATCCTGCCTTGTATCAACGGTTCAGGCTGCTGGTGGTGGTGTAATGGTGTGGGGGATATTTTCTTGGCACACTTTGGGCCCCTTAGTACCAATTGAGCATCGTGTCAACGCCACAGCCTACCTGAGTATTGTTGCTGACCATGTCCATCCCTTTATGACCACAGTGTTCCCATCTTCTGATGGCTACTTCCAGCAGGATAACGCGCCATGTCATGAAGCTCGAATCATCTCAGACTGGTTTCTTGAACATGACAATGAGTTCACTGTACTCAAATGGCCTCCACAGTCACCAGATCTCAATCCAATAGAGCACCTTTGGGATGTGGTGGACCGGGAGATTCGCATCATGGATGTGCAGCCGACAAATCTGCAGCAACTGCGTGATGCTATCATGTCAATATGGACCAAACTCTCTGAGGAATGTTTCCAGTACCTTGTTGAATCTATGCCACGAAGGATTAAGGCAGTTCTGAAGGCAAAAGGGGGTCCAACCCGGTACTAGCAAGGTGTACCTAATAAAGTGGCCAGTTAGTGTATATTGAACACGCCATCAGCACGGCTTAAGTGGCCTATCAGTGGGGTCGTTTTGTGACCACAAGTTACAGCAGTTTTAACGGAACACGCAGCCTAGCCTATAATTTCACGTCCATCTGACCGCTTGTCTGCCGCTCTTAAATACCGTTGCTGGCCACTAGAGGGGGCTGATGCCCAAACAGTAGGTTGATCCCCCCCCCCCCCCACGGCGAGCACAAAACTGATGTATGGGCACACGGAGGACAACACAACGTTACAGAGGTGAGGACATGCCAAAGCTAGCTAGCTGTATAGTTAGCCTAGTTTTACTCGTGACACTTTTAGGATATGACTAATCCCCGGAACATAACGTAGCGAATTCAGGGGGCAACGGGGAACCACCGCAGCCTGGACGCAAACCTCGGTCTCCTGCATCACGGGCGACAGCGCTAACCAGTCAACTAAAGGGTACGATCTATTAGCCAAGGGCTAGCGAGTCTAGTCATCCGTGGTCGTTGCACTACCCCCGCTCCTTCGGGAAGCGCGTCCCCGCACTTCAGCATACCAGCTCCCTCGCGCCTCCGAGGGCACGCGCTTCACCATCCCACTCCGGACACCAATGTAGCGAATTCGGGGGGGCAGCCGGGAACCACCGCAGCCAGGACGTGAACCCGGGTCGCCCCTGCGCTAACCAGTCGACTAAAGGGTCCGACCCGTTTGCCAAGGGCTAGCGAGTCTAGTCATCCGTGGTCGTTACAATAATATGACTAACCCCCGGAACATGGTCGCTACTTGCTGGGCCCCCGCCATTCTCACTAAACGCTGCCTTGCTCCACCTACAGGCGCAGCACCGGTGCACTGTGGGTCTGGACGGTTTCGTACTTGTTTACATTTGGAAGCCTGTGCCTCTAATACCTGCTTCATGTTTTCTCTCATTTTTCAGCCCCTCCTTTACTTTTGGACATTTTCTTGTCCATACGCCCATTTCACGCCGCGGCCATCTTGGATTAAAAAAAACCAAGCGGTGGGAATTTAGCCACGCCCCCTTCTTACTTAATTGAAAACACTGCTGGAAGCAACATGTCGTACTGCTGTGTACCATCCTGCAACTCCTATCAAAGAAGGGAAAGAGATAAATCTGTATATATATATATATATATATATATATATATATATATATATTCACTAATCTTTCAATAGTGGATAGCTCTGTTCTGACACATCATCTTGATAAAAGGAAAATGTGTGGATTTATATTGCTTCCCACATGTATGACATATCCTCATGTGTCCAGTGAGGTTTGGGCGACTCTACCTGATCATGACTACGACGTGAAGCCCCTTTCTGTGGAAGACCAGCTGGACGCAGTAAAGAAACGCATCGCTTTCCTGGAGGACGAAAATAAAAAGCTGAAAAGTGAGCGTTTTGGTCTAGAACGCTTCCAGTGTGCGCCCAATCTGATCAGGTTTTACACTGGTTTTAAGGATTACCACACCATCAAAGCACTCTTCCTAGCTTTACAGCCTACTGCAGAGTCCATGGTGCGATGGACTCAAATGCAAAGCAACAGCCATAACCTAGAAGACATTTCTGTGTCTGGCTTCCATGCAGAGCATTTATCGCTGATTGATCAGTTTTTCCTGTTCTTGAGCCGTGTGAGGCAGGGCTTTTTTGCGCTGGATTTATCTGTACGATTCAATGTGTCGCCGGCCACAGTCAGCAGGAACTGTACGACGTGGGCCAACTATTTGCTCTTTATGTTAGGGACCCTCCCAATATGGCCTAGTAGAGGAGCAGTAGACGAGCTAATGCCACCAGTATTCAGGGAATTCTACCCAAACACAAGAGTGATGCTAGACTGCACAGAGAGCCACATCGAGACAGCTAGTTCGAAGGTTTTGAACACCATGACTTACTCCCATTATTAAAGTAACACTACACTGAAATCCCTAATTGGGATCACTCCCTCAGGGTCAGTTAGCCTGGTAAGTAATCTATACACCGGATGTATTTCTGATAAGGAGATAACTAAGAGGTCAGGTGTTCTGGACCTCTTCGAGTCAGGTGATGAGGTCATGGCCGATAAGGGCTTCCTTATCAAAGACCTGCTCGATGAAATAGATGTAAAACTTGTCATACCTGCATTTATAGGCCCAAGTGGACAGTTTAGCTGTGATGAGCTCACAGACACACAGAGTATTGCTGGCTTGAGAATACACGTCGAACGGTCAATAAGACGCATAAAGGAGTACCACATTTTTGATGGAGTCATACCCCTTTCACTAAGTGGAACAGTCAACCAACTGTGGACTGTGTGTGCTCTCCTAACACATTTTCAGGGACCATTGTTTTAAACCTTTGTTCAATTCAGCTGACAAGAAAATAGTGCACACAAACCTTAGATAGATTGAAACATATTTAACTTCATTTCAGTACAGTCCCATTTTTTAGCCCGCACCTTGAGATGAGCAATCACTATCTTAGTTATGTAAACAATTGATGATTTGAGTTGGTAGCGGGTTCCAGTTTATTGCTACAACAGAATGACAGTTGATAGAACATATTTTAGTTTAAAATGAACCAACAGTTTTGTTAAAGTTAAAGGACAAAGAATGAAAATATTGTAGATGGGACAATCTAATGTATGAATATTGAATGTACAGTATAAAAATGAAATGTATCTTATTTTTTATTTTATTGTGATTAAACAGCTTCTTTGAATACAGCCCTGTGTGTGTGTCTCTCCTCACTGGCACAGCAGAGGCAGAAAGTACTGGAAAAGAAAAGATCCAGCTTAGTTTTCATATTCTCCCATTCCTCCGCATCAAAGTAGATTCGCTCCAGGTGGTAGTCATCTCGGCACTTCACAAAAAGTCCCACCACATCATCCCTGTGATTCCCATTTGTCCCATCATCTGATTGTAGTAGCCATGGCTGTGTTTGAGAGCAAAAGATCCAGCCGGTCTTGGAGAAAGGTACTTGCACTCCACAAAGCTGTCCACATCAGGACACGTGATTTCCAGCAGTCCCTGAAGCTGACCGGAGTCATCCACCGCCTTTCGGTCAGGGGAGGCACCCAAATGTGGGGCGCCTGGGGTTGATGGCGAAACCGCAAGTGGAGACCGAGTGTCCAGTTACTTCCTCATACTGTATAGCTGCAACGGGCTCCAACTCAATTCCTCTCAACATGGCCTGTGTCTGCACAGTCCTCTCCGGTCTCTGCCCCGGCTGCATTGATTTCCGATTGAGTAAGAAGGGGGCGTGGCTAAGTTCCCACCACTTGGTTTTTTTTAAATCCAAGATGGCCGCGGCGTGAAATTGGCGTATGGCTTGCTTTGGCCACTGCTGCGCGCTGCTTCTGCGTCTAGAATGTTAACGCGCATTAACTAACTTGGTTGTGATTGGCCAGTGAACCCGGTCCCGGAACCCGCACGCAGCACTCTCCCATGCGCACCCCGAATGACAGGCACACAGGGCCTGTGTGGGGTTTTTTTTGACGGTCCACCAGAAATTGTCCCGGTACATGCCTAACCTTAACCCGAGCAAGGAAAGCTGTCCATGCAGATCATACCCAACAACCCCGTCTCTCTGGCTGCTGGATAGCTCAGTAGCTCATATCGCTGGCTTTCCCGCCGGAGATCAGGGGTTCAAGCCCCGTTTGGGACGAGTCTCCAGTAAGAGTCCGTGGCTTAGACTCCTACTGCTGGAGGAGACGTGCGTCGCTCGGGATAAAAGCGTCTGCTAAATGAAACTGTAAATCTGTCTATCCAGTTATCCCTCTCTCGTGTCTAGTCAGCCAGCTGTGTTATTAGTGGCTAACATCTGGTAGGAGCCAGAACCAATTTACCCCTCCTTTCCTCCTCTGCATCCTCCCGTCCATGTCATCCAGCCTCCAGATCCTCTGGACCGCGTGGGGATCTTCCCAGTGGCCATTTCGAGGCCTTTCCACCACAGTGGACTCTGCCCCATGCTTCCTGAATAGTTTAGCATGTAGCCTGTGGAAAAACATGACTCCCGGATGCTGCTGTATTCACCGGTGTTCTTACTGCTGCTGATGCTGCGGCTCTGCAGTCAGCCCGCCGGGGGTCTTACAGCTTCCCACTGAACATCCTGCAACGCCGTCACGTCCTCTGCAGAGAACAAGCAACCCACCGAGCCATGTTGGACACGCCACCAACGAGGCTCGTTGACCATCTAAAATGTGAACAGCCATGACCGAGTGTTCGAATGACGTAAAGGAAGTGGGGGGGAATGAGGAACACGTCTCCTTCTCATCGGGGGGGGGGGGCTTACAACAGAGAGAGCGGAGGAAGGTGCGAGCTGCGCTGCAGAACGGATGCACCCTCCCAATCAATAATTGATCGGGGCGTCTTCAGTATTAATGAATGCATATAGTTGGGCGGAAGCCTTGAGGCACGGCTGTTGTAAAACAAGAGCAAATCAGACGAGTGGTCTAACTGTAGGGCTGCTCCTCCCTCTCATGGGATCTATTACGTCCCCTCCCCCCCCCTTTTTTTTTTTAATCTAGTGTCATGATGAAATTGAAAATCGTAAAATCATCGCGCTTTAAACTTTGGCCTCGGAGTGTTGAATATTCATGATCGTTGCGGTGAAATTACCGCCTTGCAATTATGATTTATGCCCTGCAGAAGCTGGCAATTAGAGTAATAAATGACATAGGCACACAGATCTGATATACAATCGGCTAATCTCTCGCAGTTCCTGGTAACGTTGAATGAGCAGCTGCTTGTATCCATGGTAACAATGCCATCCACCCTCCAATGAGATGTCCACACTCCTCAGAAGACTGTCAGCACCCACTTTGTCTCTAAAAATAGATCGCAGTCTCTGTCTTCCAGTCTCTCTCTCTCTCTCTCTCTCTCTCTCTCTCTCTCTCTCTCTCTCTCTCGCTCTCTCTCTCTCTCTCTCCTTCTCTCATTCTCTCTCCCCCTCTCTCTGTCTCTCTCTCTCTCTCTCCTTCTCTCTCTCTCTGTCTTGCTCTCTCCCTCTCTCTGTCTCTCCCTCTTTCTCTCTCTCTCTCTCTCTCTCTCTCTCTCCCTCCTTCTCTCTCTCTCTCTCCTCTCTCTCTCTCTCTCTCTCTCTCTCTCACTCCATCTCTCGTGCGTTATAGTGGGATACTCCCTATACCCTCTACTTACTCGTGTACATTTTGCTTGACTGCTGCGCCACACACTCGGCCGTATGGGCAGCAGAGCAGCAGCAGCAGCGCTGTGCATTAACCTACATTCACACAGCAGCGTCCTCCACTTACTAGATCTGTCTCCTCCGCTTGTGAGTACATGCACTTGTGAACCTGTGAATGAAGGTGTGCGCGCGCGTGCGCGCGTGCGCGCGGCTGCGTGTGTCTGGGAGGCCTGCCCACACTCCTGTACACTGGAAACGGTGCTGCTGGCTCTCTGTGTCTCTAAGAGATCAAGACTGGTGACAGAACAGTATCAATAATAATACCATAACAATATGATTAATGGTAACTTTGATAGTACAGCCTAAACTATTCATTTCCATTTCAAAGAATATGTGACAAACGAGAATAGAGAAAGTGTGTGCTCCAATTATCGGGGCGTCACACTGCTCAGCCTCCCTGGGAAAGTCTACTCTAGGGTGCTTGAAAGGAGGCTCCGACCGATTGTCGAACCTCGGATCCAGGAGGAACAGTGCGGATTCCGTCCTGGCTGTGGAACAACGGACCAACTCTTTGCCCTTGCGGGAGTGCTGAGGGGGACATGGGAGTTTGACCAGCCAGTCTACATGTGTTTTGTGGACTTGGAGAAGGATTATGACTGTGTACCCCGAGGCACTCTGTGGGGGGTACTGTGGGAGTATGGGGTACCGGGGCAGTTGCCACAAGCCATCCAGTCCTTGTATAACCAAAGTGAGAGCTGTGTCCGCATTCTCGGCGCAAAGTCAAACACGTTTTCAGCGGGTGTCGGACTTCGCCAAGGTTGTCCCTTGTCTCCGTTTCTGTTTGTGATACTCATGGACAGGATGTCAAGGCGCAGCCAAGGTGAGAGGAGTGTGTCCGTTTTGGGAACCTCCGAGTTGTATCTCTGCTCTTCGCAGATGATGTGGTTTTGTTGGCTTCATCAGAACGTGACCTCCAGCGCGCACTGGGGCGGTTTGCAGCTGAGTGTGAAATGGCCGGGATGAGAGTCAGCACCTCCAAGTCTGAGGCCATGGTTCTCTACCGGAAAATGGTGGATTGCTCCCTCCGGGTTGGGGATGAGTTGTTGCCTCAAGTGAAGGAGTTCAAGTGTCTTGGGGTCTTGTTCACGAGTGAGGGTAGGATGGAGCGGGAGATTGACAGCTGGATTGGTGCAGCATCAGCAGTAATGCGGACGTTGTACCGCACCATTGTGGTGAAGAGGGAGCTGAGTCGGAAGGCAAAGCTCTCAATTTACCAGTCAGTCTTGGTTCCAGCCCTCACCTATGGTCATGACCTTTGGGTAGTGACCGAAAGGGTGAGATCGCGGATACAAGCGGCTGAAATGAGTTTCCTCCGTAGGGTGTCTGGGCTCAGCCGTAGAGATAGGGTGAGGAGCTCGGACATCCGGAGGGAGATCGGAGTAGAGCCGCTGCTCCTTCGCGTCAAAAGGAGCCAGTTGAGGTGGTTCGGCTATCTGATCAGGATGCCTCCTGGGCGCCTTCCTTTGGAGGGAGGTTTTCCGGGCACGTCCAACTGGGGGGAGACCCCAGGGTAAACCCAGAACTCACTGGAGGGACTACATGTCCAATCTGGCCTGGGAACGCCTTGGGATCCCCAAGGAGGAGCTGGAGGGCGTTGCTGGGGAGAGGGACGTCGGGAGGGCCCTACTTAGCTTGCTGCCACCGCGACCCGACCCCGGAGAAGCAGCTGAGGATGAATGAATGAATGAATGAATGAATGAATGAATGAATGAATGAATGAATGAATGAATGAATGAATGAATGAATGAATGAATGAATGAGTTGAGAAACGTTTCTACTCTCTTCACAAAAACATTATTATGTCCTTCCCTAAATGTGATATAAGGTTGCTTACTATAATCTGTAATAAGCTCCAGACGTGATAAAAACCCTCAGCTAAGGAGCGAATAAGTGAAAAGCTTGCTCTCCTTTCAGCACTGCATTTCTATGGTAAATACTAAATATATCCTTCTTATTCGGTTAAGTGTGTCAGTGCTGCTCTTAATTGCCTGTTTGCTACCATGTTGACGTGAGTACTGGGAATGTTATGTTCGTGGTCAGAATGCATTTACTTCAGCCAGGGAAAAGACAGGACGTCATAGTCCCTGTGGTTCCTGCCATCATCCTGTGTCATTACAAGAAGCATTAGAAGACCTTCATGTAATCGTGGAGAGCAAAGCTGTAAAACCAAGGCAGCTGTAAAATCCTCTCTCAGCCAGCTGCCGACCCCGGAAGTGCTCACATCATTATTATTATTATTATTATTATTACACTGCCCACACTGCAGAGATGCGGAAGCCCAGAGAATAAAAATGGAGGCAGGCTACCAAAGGGTACCACATCCCCGTCCCAGCAGCAATACAATGGGCAGGGAGGGGCTGTAAAGTCTAACCATGTCATCCCGCAGAGGCTCCCAGTGACCAGCAGCAGCAGACTGGGGTGACTGGGAACACTGGGCCGCCAGGTCTGTATGTGTCGGGATGTATAGGAATAATGCTGAGAGAGTGATGTGCGCCACAGAAAAGTCTCCCTCAGCATGGCGGGAGAGACTTGGTGGACATACATTTGCATCTCTGTCGGCGAAACAGCGTGCAGGCTGCAGAGAATGTAATGTGCAGCCCAACGCCAGACCAGCAGCTGCCTCTCTCTTCTCTTTATCATCCATCGACCTACACGGTTAGCTTATGCCTAGCCCAGATGTAGGCCATTCAAATATGCCATTCCAAAGCAACACGTGGACCTATTCAGATCAAATCCATGTTGGATCCACGCTGTGCTGTCGATGAATAAGCTGCTTGGCGTGAGTTGGGCCGGTGGTGGCGTGAATGTCTTGGGAATTCTCGACACTACAAGGTCTCGTCAGGGTTTCGTGTAAAAGACTGTTCACATTTTACCTCAAAGGTGAAAGCATAACGGGCGCCCGGGTGGCGTGGCGGTCTATTCCGTTTCCTACCAACACGGGGATCGCCAGTTCGAAACCCCGTGTTACCTCCGGCTTGGTCGAGCGTCCCCACAGACACAGTCGACTCTGTGCCTAACTGTAGTCCACTGACTTCCGGTTTCCACTGCGGCGGTCATACTAGTTTCCTGTTTGTTTGTCACGCTCATGAGGATCCTCGTCCTCGTGGTTGTGGACGCAACTTGATATGTACAACTTGAACCGCTTCTCCCCTTTGCTGGCAGGTGTGTGTGGACAGTTGTGTGCGTGTGGTTGACATGTATCCATGGTAACGCTTGCAGCCTTCGCCAAAAATATGCCGTTGTCAATAGCACCCGCCAACAAACAGGAAACTGGTATGACCGCTGCAGTAGAAACCGGAAGTCAGTGGACTACAGTTATGCACAGAGTCTGTGGGTGAGAAGTCGGATGTGGGTATGTGTCCTGGTCGCTGCACTAGCGCCTCCTCGGATCGTTCGGGGCGCCTGTTCGCGGGGGAGGGGGAGCTGGGGGGGAATAGCGTGATCCTCCCACGCGCTACGTCCCCCTGGTGAAACTCCTCACTGTGAGGTGAAAAGAAGCGGCTGGCGACTCCACATGTATGGGAGGAGGCATAGTCTGCAGCCCTCCCCGGATCGGCAGAGGGGGCGGAGCAGAGACCGGGACGGCTCGGAAGAGTGGGGTAATGGGCCGGATACAATTAGGGGGGGGGGGAAGGTGAAAGTACAGACACAGCCAGGAGAATATCCCACGGGGAAGGAGAGGGTGGAATGCCTTGCTCAAAGGTACTTAAGAAGAGACCCGGTGGCTGCTTGCGGGGTTCAAACCCGACACGTCTAGAGACAGAACAGTCTTTTTGATTCAAGGGGACTTTGCCGCGGTGCGAGTGTCCTTCTGCAGGTCGCGGGGTAACAGTGGCTCACACGCCGAGCCGTGCTGGAAGACGGGCAAGTCTCCATATGACGTATTTAATATTTGATCCAGATTCAGCACCACATAAGATCTGGCTGACTGGACCAAGGACCCTGGTCTGATGCACGTACTAGCCCACACTACCACACACACACACACACACACACACTATAAATAGAAGCCCTGTGCTTTCTGTTTGACTGATCACAGGAAACGGGATGAGTGTTACTTCCGCTGCACTCCCTCAGCAGAGAGTTCACCATGTGACTCATTAATATTCATGCCTTCCCACCACGTGCGGGTGAGAGAAAACAGATTGATGGAAGGAGGTATAGCAGGCATATGTGAACGCATGCAAGAGGTGTGCGCGTCTCTTGAGTGTGTTTGTGTGTGTCTCTGTGTGTGTCTGTGTGTGTGTGTGTGTGCGTGTGTACTTTATTTGCACTTCCTTGGCTCTGAGGGCTGCAGGGGGAGGTAGTGTTTGTTGCCCAGGGACATGTCATGTGTTTACTGTGTGATCCAAATACAACGCTCTTCTTCCTCTGCGTTTTTACATGGGGGCACACTTAGGTCTCCGATTGGTAAAGCATCACAACATGTACTAAACACACAAACACACACACACACACACACTGTGCTCCAGTTATCGGGGCATCACATTGTTGGGCCTCCCTGTGAAAGTCTACTCGAGGGTGCTGGAAACCGACTGTCGAACCTCGGATCCGGGAGGAACAATGCGGATTCCGTCCTGGCCGTGGAACAACGGACCAGATCTTTACCCTTGCGGAAGTGCTGAGGGGGGCATGGGGGTTTGACCAGCCAGTCTACATGTGTTGTGTGGAGGAGGCTTACGATCGTGTACCCTGGGGCACTCTGTGGGGGGGGGGGTACTGCAGGAGTATGGGGTACCGGGGCAGTTACTACGAAAGCTGTGACCGCATTCTCGGCACAAAGTCAAACACGTTTTCGGTGGGTGTCAGACTTCGCCAAGGTTGTCCCTTGTCTCCGTTTCTGTTCGTGATATTCATGGACAGGATCTCAAGCTGCAGCCAAGGTGAGGAGTGTGTCCGTTTTGGGAACCCCAGAGTTGCATCTCTGCTCTTCGCAGATGATGTGGTTTTGTTGGCTTCATCAGAACGTGACCTCCAGCGCGCAATGGAGAGGTTTGCAGCTGAGTGTGAAATGGCCACAGGGATGAGAGTCAGAACCTCCAAGTCTGAGGCCATGGTTCCCTACCGGAAAATGGTGGATTACTCCCTCCGGGTTGGGGATGAGTTGTTGCCTCAAGTGAAGGAGTTCAAGTGTCTTGGGGTCTTGTTCACGAGTGAGGGTAGGATGGAGCGGGAGATGGACAGGTGGATTGGTGCAGCATCAGCAGTAATGAGGACGCTGTACCGCACCGTTGTGGTGAAGAGGGAGCTGAACTGGAAGGCAAAGCTCTCAATTTACCAGTCAGTCTTCGTTCCAACCCTCACCTATGGTCAGGAGCTTTGGGTAGTGACCAAAAGGGGGAGATCGCGGATACAAGCGGCTGAAATGAGTTTCCTCCGTAGGGTGTCTGGGCTCAGCCTTAGAGATAGGGTGAGGAGCTCGGACATCCGGAGGGAGCTCGGAGTAGAGCCGCTGCTCCTTCGCATCGAAAGGAGCCAGTTGAGGTGGTTCGGACATCTGATCAGGACGCCTCCTGGGCGCCTTCCTTTGGAGTTTTACCGGGCACGTCCAACTGGGAGGAGACCCCGGGGTAGACCCAGAACTCGCTGGAGGGACTACATGTCCAATCTGGCCTGGGAACGGCTTGGGATCCCCCAGGAGGAGCTGGAGGGCGTTGCTGGGGAGGGGGACGTCGGGAGTGCCCTACTTAGCTTGCTGCCACCGCGACCCGACCCCGGAGAAGCGGCTGGAGATGAGATGAGATGATGTACTATACTAATCTATACTATACTGTACTATACACATAATGAAAACACAAACATACAATGTACATAAACATTCCAACACACAATGAATCCTAACAGACAATCACATCATAAAAATACACAAATCTTTATCAACTATCAAACCCACACACACACATATGTACAAACAGCTGCTCCATGTGAAACCCCCAAGGAGCTGGACT